>NC_072737.1:138559088-138732460 GCF_026930045.1 Uloborus diversus
CATGAATGAGCCGCAAGACAAAGGAATTGCTTAGTTAACTTCAAAAACTTAGGCTCCATTTTAAATGAAAAAACATGACCTTCCCTTCCAATTGAGAATAATTATTTTCTAGCTGATTAAACACTATGATTATAAAATATTAAAGATTTCGGTCTTTTTTTTTCTTTAATGTCAACTTATTTTCACAATGCCCAATGCCAATCATTGCAAAAAATGTTCAAAATGAAAAAAAAAGAACATGGTATTTACCTTAAGCTGGGACTAAATACATTGCCTAGGTTGAATTTACAATAATTTAGAGCTTAAAATTTCATGAATCAAACCATTTAGATCTTGATAATGAGGATGTTTCTCTTAAGATCTGAAATTTATTTAACTGTTTATCTTACTCTAAGTCATCGGAATTCAATTGCGAAACGTTCCAAATTTCGAGTATCTCAGGTTTTACTACTTGTTACTCAAAAGCTTTTACTCCTTTACGCACTCATTTCCTTACCTTCCAAACTCATCAATGATCCTTAAGACAAAAGGAACTGCTTAGTTAACTGCAAACAATAGAAGTCAAAAGTCGGAATTCCATTCCCTCGACGGCAAGGCGCAACCCTAAGATGTCTGCCATAAAACTGCCTTTATCTCTCTCGACACCCAAAGGAAGCGACGCCAAATTGAGGCCTCGGGCCTGCAGAACTATAATGCAATACATCATCTTGAAGCGCTTTAAGTTCATCCGGTTAAGCACCATTTTAAAGATTAGCTCTTATGTGCCGGAGCAATGTACAGAGACAAGACGAGCGGCCGCTGGGAAACGAATCATCTTTTATGATGAGATTCTCGAACATTCGAGAAGGAGTGAGGGGGTTATAAAGACCTTAAGGGAGAGATGGGGGGGGGGCACTGCATTGGAGGTTAAGTAGGTTGCGAGACATAAAACTTTTATTTACGATTTCTGCTTTTATATTTCAAGCGATTTAAATGTCCGTAAAGTGCGTGAGTGGTTTGAAGGGTTTTCCTTAGAGCACCTCTGCTGCAGCCTGGGTAATCTTCGAAACCAATATTTTTATGTCCAGTAGTTTTTACTCAGGACCATAGATCTTTTTAAGTCCTTATTTCGGTTTTTTTAGGGTTAAAGTGGTGATGATCAGTGAACGAGAAAATTAAGTTTTGCATAATATTCTTTTGTATAAATGGTCATTCAAGCAGCCTGGAACAGCGTATGTAAGCACCTATGTGACGGACACGCTACTGTCATTACACAGTACACTTTTATTACCACTGTTCTCGTGTGATGACACAAACCACACGTTAGGCAACATTCTGAATGTGATCACATACTCTTTCAAGAATACTCAACAAGATGTCAAATTCTAAAAAAAAAAAAAAAAACGGCATGTGCTAATCTTAATTTAGTTCAATTTATGTCGATCAAGGGAATTTAATAAATTTATTTCACACAGAATAGGAAATAAAATACAGACACACCAATATATTTTACCCTGTCTATTTAAAACTCCCAGATTGAGAAGAAGGGAGTAAAGGCTGTAGTACAACAGCCTGACTAGCTCTTGCCACACCAAATGGAACCACATTTAGGGTCAGTTTATTACCCAAGATCAAAAAAAAAAAAAAAACGAAACAAAAATAAGAATTTATTAGATCACATAAATGCAATACAAATAACTCGCAAAAATGTTTATCGAAATTCGTATCACAATCAAAGTACACTTTTAAATATGCTATTTTATTCCAAATCATTTGCATTAGAGTTCAGTATAATTTTTCAGATTTTTTTAAAACAAATTTCTGCTATTTATGATTTTAAAACTTTTATGTAGGGAGATCCAGAATTTGAATTCCAAATGCATGCGATGAAAAGTTTTTTCATAGTTCAGAATCAAGTGACCACTTAATTTCTCCTCATGTTGATGGCCGGTTTTTACTTTGTGGACAAAGAAGCACATAGTCTAAGTTTTATCTTTTATGTACGGATACAAATACGTTTCTACCCACCCTCACTACAAATACCCAGTACACATTGAAAACAAGATAAGAACACTTAAATTTGGAAAACGTGTTCCAACTGTCTGAATGTGCACTATAATGTGTTCCGAATGTGCTCTGTTTAAAAGAAAGTACTGAAATGGGACCCGAAACTGTTTCACAGGGGTTATTTGTTGAATCTATACTTCCGAACTCATTTGAGAAAAGATTAGAAAAACATTTGAGTGTACTTGTGAAATCCTTGCTTTCTTTTGTACAAATATAAGTTTTTTTTTAACTACCAGTCAATCAAATAGCTCAATATGATACTATTAGAAGATTTGTTGCAAAGAATCTCTGTTGGCTGGGGCGTCAAATATTGCCTAAAAGGATGGCTTTTTTCTTTTTTCTTTTTTGTCGAAGATCCTCCATTACTCGACGGTGGCGGATAGCTTCCTGCTATAATGCTGTATATTAAAAGAAAAATCTGCTGGTATAATAAATTGAGTTTTACCGATATGCTAGAAAAAGTTTCCCAAAAAGAGTGCTACAAAAAATCTTTTCAATTACGGTCGAAAAAGTGGTATGAAAGTTAACAAATCAAATGTGTTTTTTTTTTTGGGGGGGGGGGGGTGTTCTCAGACGGTGTTTTGAAAGCTGTTCCAAAAAGTATAATTCAAAGTATTACAAAAAGGGAACCGTGCTCAAAAAGGATATCAAGATTTCACTACGTGCTTGAATCTTGACTTTGTAACGTCTTCAAGACAGTTATAATTTATTTCTTCAATGTAATACAGCAGGCTGTTGTTTATTTAACACGTTAACCAACTTTTCCGTGGGATAAATTAATCGACTTATCTATTTTCTTTAGGATTATCAAGTTCCAGTATTATTTTAGCTACCAGTTTGTTACTGCTCTCAGCTTCAGTAAGAGTACATCTTGCTTTAACTCGGTTAGTGACTACTCCAGACTGATGAGTCCATAACAAGGACAAAACTGCAGTCTCTGGATGTCATAACCAGGCTGTCTTGTTCTGCCTTGGGCATGGCTTGAGGGGGGGGGACTTACCGCTAAAGAGTTCGGTACTTATTAAAGGAGAAAAAGCGAAAATGCTTGGTAGGAGAATGTTGTTGATTGATACCATAATACCGTGAAATTTCTTTTTAAAAAAATGCTTAAACAAAATCATAAAATCGCAGTATCAATAATTAATAAAGGTATTCAAACGTAGCAACCAATCGTAAACGGAAGACGTATAATATTATAATGGTAGCATAAAAAGCACAAAATCACAGTATCAATAATTAGTAGAAATATAGCAACTAATTTGGGACAGAGGATGTATAATATTACAGCTGTAGCATATTCTTTAAAAAGCGAATATATGCGAGCCTAAATTTCACTAAAGAATTTGTGTGGCGTTTTAAATGAATTACTTATTATGAAAGAATTAATTATATGGTTGGGATAAAACGAGGAATAACATTTTTCTTTGCATATGCGAGACTATTACAGTTTAAATCATGGTTTATCTAGATTTCCTAACAAAACTTTGCTTTCTTCCGTTAGAGAAAAAAAGATTGTCATATCATGTGTACGTAACACATCTAAAATCGTCTGCTTTACACTTTTTTATCTTTCTTTTCGTGGGACAAAGACTTTTTTTTTTTATTTTTCTCTTGCTTTCTGTCGCTGCGGAACAATTTCCGCAAAGGGATCCGTTGTCGGAAAAATCTTTACTGTCAGCGAGACATTATCGGTGGTGGAAAGTTGGAATTCAAATAGTTTTTTCTTTTCTATGTGTCTTTTCTTATACCTTATTCTCTTTCTTTTTTTCCCCAGATTTCTCCATTTGTCTTCTACTCGCTTTGCTGAAGATTGTTCTTTTATTATTGCGATTATTTTAGGTTTTTTTTTCTTTTGCCTATAACCACGAGTTTCAGATTTCCCTGGAATAAAACTTTTATTCACTTTTCGATTTTTAGAGATTGCTCTTTCCTTACTTCTAATCTCAGCACTTTCCGAAATCCTTTTTTCAGGTGAGATTCCAGATTAGTTTTGAATCTTTTAGCGATTATTACTTTCTTGTGACGCTCTCAATGAATACCTAAGGTACATTAAATATTTCAATATTTTAGTTTTGAAAGTGAAGAGTTCATGCAGTTATTTTACAATGCTGATTGTATTTCACGAACATTCTTTTTGAAAATGTGTCAGAGTTGTTTAAGAGTATTTTCAACAGGATAAAGAGCAAGAAATTTAAATTTTTAAAAATTTTAGTTGAAGAACTGCTAAACTGATTTAATTTCGAATCGTTTTCCTGTTTTACTATTTCGCTTTTTTTTTCTTTTTCTTTTTTTTTTTCAAGTAGTCTTTTTAAAAAATTAGTCTCCGTTGGGGTAAAGGAAAATATCATTTCAATGTTTCGACTTTACATGGATCCTTCCCTTTCTACTGGAAGAAGTGAGACACAAAATTTTCTGCATTGAGTTTCAAGCAAAGGGAAAGTTTTCAAACAATTACAAATTTTTACTTTGCTGTATTAAAATCGCACTCCTTTTATAAAAATAACTTATTTACCATCCCAAATCTTAAGGAACTCAATTTTACCATAAGGATGGCAAGATACCTTTGATTCAGACTTAATACTCTGTTTAAATAGGTTTTATAAGAATCCGGAAAAATTGCTAAATCATAGCAGTCAGAAGAAATTTTTATGTTCCAGCAAAATTATTTCTCAGTTTAATTAGGACTTTGAAAAGACTTTTTTGGAACATTTAGTGTAGTATGACTTAAGAGCCAGTGACCAAGGTATTTTTTTAGTCGCCGATGATATGCTGAAACCAGTTCGTAAATATTACTTCATAATTTTGGAAAATTATTCAAAATAAAACAAAACTGAATAAAAACCTTTATGCTTTAAAAGTAAAAACAAAAAATAACAACGTAAAATAGCACAAAAAAGGTTTCTTTTGATAAAATATATGATAAATTTCCAAATAATTCTTTCTTGGTTTTTAATTTTCTCATTGGTGTTCGGTTAATCCGCTATTTTTGCTTTTTAAGTTACTTGCTTATCTGCCTCTTTCCTCTTGTCGGTTGGCTTTTCATCCAAGAGTTCACTTATTTTGCATTGAAAAAGTTGTTCCTTGTAACTCCGAAATACGTGTATTCAGTAATCTGCAATTTATGTTCAATTTTAAGTTGTTTCGTATTTTTAACTATTCACAACTTTAGGAAGTTTCCTTACGTTTGAGACCCACAAACTATTAAAATACAAGCAAAGCTGTTCAAGGTCGAGGAACTCAAAGTGACTGTAACGAAAGTTTAAAAAAAGCAATTAGAAAGCAATTAATCTCCTCGCGTACACTCAAATGTCGTTCCTGCAAGACCCATTTTGGAACAGTTCTTTCGAAAACGAATTCAAAATATTAATCGATTTTCGTTAGAAGTGAAGGAATCTGCTTCTCCAATTTGTCCTCCACTATCGATGAATTTCATTTTCTCATCGATTCCCGCCGCGATCTCTTGTTCTCTGCCACCAGCAGAGTGATTTGCAAGGAGGGAAATCACTTCTCATACATTTGGGAGGGATCGATCTTCGCAATCCCAACTGTCACGACTTTTAACAAGGGCCCAGGGGACCCACTAACAAGACCCTTGGAAAAAAGTTTACGGACCATCTGCCAGGGATGCTTTTGGACTAGGATGACCGCTCTTTATCCCTGCTCCTCTCTTCCGAAGATTTTTATCAGGAGATAGAAATACTTTCCATTACGGGCGTTTTTATTACTTTTGTTTGCTGCAGTTTGCTGAGGGGACTTTCTGAAAATTGAAACGTATTTTTGAGCAACCACGAATTGCTCATTACCGAGTGCACTTGACCGAGGTTCATGGGGATCTGATTGCCATCACGACGAGAATAAGTCTAGCTTGTTGTTTAATTATTTGTTGAGAGAAAAAGAAATTCATCGCCACGGTTACAAATCGTTTGCGTACAGTCAAGGCTTAACTTAAGCAGTTTTTTTGCAAGGGAGGGAAGAGGGTAAAGTTATGCTTTTTTCAGGAAAAATATCAATATAGATGACCTTAAAAAGCAAAACTTCATATACATACAAAAAATTCTAGATTACTAATCCATACCATTTAAGATTGATAAGAAATGAAGATACCATATAATCTGATCGTGTCACCTGAAATAAGTAAATGTATGCATGTTTGTATGATATTTCCTCGTGTTCTCAGAGAGTTACGGGTTTAGTCAGGTGTCAAAAATTAATCAATATTTCCCCAAAAATTCATTTATCCGTGCTCATTTTCAAAGTACTGCAAGTGACGGTGATATTGCCCAAAGAGACTATCAGCATTCTTCCGCATTTGTAGCAGAAAGCATATTTGCGCATTTTAAATTTTGATATATATGAAATTGAGGACGAAAAATTGCTGAACTTCAGTAATTCTTCGCACCTAGGTTGATTAAGCTGTAGTAGTTAGCTGGGTTCCTCCCCCAAGTGCGATCAGTTTGAGCTTTCCTATTAACTTCAGACCATTCTTAACCCTAAGTGCGATGGCGCCTCCCCCCCCCCCCAATGCTACGGAGCACAGTTAGAATGAGAGCTCCTCCAAAACAGAAAAATTACCCTCAAAACCCCGGCTGATGAAGGCTAATAAGCACGAAACTGCAGTCCTCGGCTGGAATTGAATGAGCTGGCGGTGTATTTCATGTACTCATTTTTGTTTTTCTTATTAATTTATTAATTGTGCTTTCTTCATCGTACATACTTGTTTTTTATTGATATTCAGTTCTGCTGTGCAAAAATACAAATTATTTCTACCCTTTGTAGAAATTGTTGTGCATCAATACAGCTAAGTTTTTAAGGAAGGATAATTTTAATCTTACTTGTCCTTCATTTTAGCCTATTGACGGTTTATCCGCTCTTTTTATTATCTGTGGCGCTTGTGCCACCCAATTCCGCTGATAATCGAGAATTTACTGTATGCAAGAGTTGAGCAGGAGTTGAATCCAAAAAAAAAAAGCGAATATTTGGCGCATTTATAGTTCCGTTCTTTCAGTCACAATTTAAAGTTAGTATTTTAGTAAATATAGCTTTTTTTAACTCTACAAATTTGATCCGTATAAACCGGAAATTCGAATAAACGGGGGCCGGATTTCCAATACTTTACTGTACAGGGAAATTTTACCATATGCATATCACATACTCAACATATATTTTGCTTTTGAAACATTATCAAAGTATATAATCCCAATAGTACACCAGGAGCACAATCATTCGATTTTCAAAGTTTTCTTTTACGGCCGAAAATGTGATACTTTTATGTCTCCGATCGATGTAATCTCGACTCCTTCGAAAGGAACATAATCTCGGCCCCATTTTACCTCCGGATGACGGCAGTTTTAAGTTGCGCACCTATACATCACCCCGACTTTAAGAATAAGATGAAAGACCAATAACTCAGGCGAGCTAGTTTCGAAATTCGGCGGTGCGGGAAATGTATGGGTGATGATTTTTTTTCTCTTCCCGCGAAACAATTTCCGATTCGTGTAGGCCTTTCACTTTTCTCCTTGCATACAATGGGCGCACTTGTCGAAACAAGAATCAACCTATGCCCCGGATATTGATGAGACGGCGACTTTTGAATAAGGTAATATGGTCACGCCACGCTACTGTCTGCTCGGAGGCTTTGAACTGGGCTGGAGCATTCTTACAGGAAGCGGATTTATGTAACTACAATCACACATAAAAGTGACTTTTTATTTATTTCTTCAAAAGATCTATCTGAAAACAGTGGCGTCCAAGGGCTCAAATTGCGATATAAAAAAGTTTTCGGGGGAACGGGGGGTTTATTTTTTTTTTGAAATTATTATTATTTTTTTAATTTAATAAAAGTGTAAATTATTTATTTTATTTTATTCTGTTTATATTTTATTTCGTTTATTTATTTGGTAAATGTATGTGTGTTTGGCATAGTACAGAACTTTTGTAATAAAATAATAAGAAAAAAATAAAATAAATACATGAACAAAAAAATATTTAAAAAAATATATAAAATAAAAAAACGAGGTAAAAAATAAAAAAAGGAAAAGAGAGCTGAGGCAAATTTGGGGGAGGGGGGGGGATTTACGCCATTGAACTATGGGCACCGGTGGCTGCCCGTCCCGGGTGTCATACGTCTGATGGGGGGGGGGGGGTAAACCCAAAGTAAAATTGTTTTTGAAAAAGAAAAAAATAAAATGCATTTTTAAGACTGCAAATTTGAAAATTTTCCCATGGGAGGGAGTACTCCCGGATCCCTTCTCCCCCACTCCATATCATAGAGTGAATATTATACTCACGATTAGGTTTATATTGTCAATACCTAGGCCAAGTAGTGACTTTCTCTTAAACCAAAAAACTGAAACCCATTATCTTTCCCTGTGCTTGAGATACGTTTGAAATAAATAAGGGACCATCCACATTTCATGCACTCCTTTTTTGTTTTGACCTCGGGAAGGCCCTGCACATATGCATTTAGGGAAGGTTACTCAAAAAGCGTTCATAATTTTTATTTGTTTTTTGCACATTAACCCTCTTAAAATCTCGTTACACACAAATCTAGTTGTTTCTGAAAATTGTCTGAATTTCATATTTGCATAGGACAAACCTTTTATTTTTTTATTTTATCATTATTATTTTTTTACATTTGGAGGGGGGAGAGTGACACCATAAGCTACCGCCCAGAGTGTCACCCAGGCTAGGTACGCTATTGCTTAAATAACTTTAGTGTTTCTACATCGTTTGTATTTAAAAATGCAAAAGCAGAAATGAGCAAGTTGAAGTGTGAGTGGTCTTTTCTTTTGGAAAATAAATTTTCTTTCGCATGTTTAGAGTTCGTCCCAAATAAAAATGAAATGATTGACAGAATCTTTTCTCATTACTTAGATACACACTTAAGACAGAACGGCAGGTCAAACATCGGATTATATTGGAGGGGAAAAACAAAATAGGTTCTTTAATCTTTTAACTTTTTCACCTCAATGATCAAAGTAAAACGAAGTAAACATTCACAAATAAGATACTATTTACTCCTTTGATTGAGCAGCAAATTTTCAACACATATATTAAAAATTAGTTATGTGTAAAATTTTATGATTAACAATGGTACAGTAGACCCTCGTTTTACGCGGGGGTTACGTTCCACGGAAATGCCGCGTAAATTGAGACCTAATACTAGTGTTAAAATAGGGGTTTGGTTCCGTAGATAACAAAATACTTCATTCTAGTGATGACTAATTGTATAATAAGTTTAACTTGTACTTATATCGACTTTCAGAGGTGCCCATCCTTCCCAAGCTCAATGGCGCAAATCCCAACTACCCACTACTTTGTTTTTCAATGCTCCTTCCCTTTTTTATTTTTTCGCTCTTTTTTTTTTCATTTTATTTTATTTTTAATTTTTTTTATTCATTTGTTATTCATTTTTATTTTTCCAATTATTATTATTATTATTTTATTAGAAAAGTTATGTGCTATGCCAATGACATACATACACGCACACACAAACTAAATAAATGAATGAAATGAAATTTCAACAGAATAAAATAAAATGAAATAAATATTTAAGTAAAAAATAAATCAATAAATGAATTTAAATAAACAAATTAATTAATTAATTAAGAATCCCCCCCCCCCAAAAAAAAATTTGATGACTCAACTTGCACCAAAATCCCTCCCTGTGGGCACCGCTGTCGACTTTAATGTACAACATGCATAAAGAAAACATTAATTAATTTCGTGTTCTGTTTATAAAGAGGAGCTGGCTATGATAGTCTTTTGGCAGTCATTAAGAATTTTTCTCTGTAATTCTTTGCAGAGCATTAACGCATCCATGTGTTTGTTAATGACTTGCGTCATTTCCATGATAGAATCTTCCTTCACTAACAAATCAGAAAGATCTATTGTCTAGAAATGGCTCAAAATTTTCAATGTGAACGTTTTTGGTTGTGCTTCTCCGATGTTGATATCCTCGTTGGTTTGGCCTCCTTTATCACTCTTAAAAGCTCTTCTTCCAGTGAGTTCTGAACTGTGTGAGTGTAATAAGTTTAGAGATAAGTTTGAGCTGTGGAATTTCAATCAATTATATGCATTATATGCGAACCAATCGCATATAATGCTTCCAATGCCAATGATCGATTATTAGCACGCCAAAATGTAGTTCATTACGTGTAATCTGCAATCTTTTGGCGTTAGGATTTTGAAAGAGGAAAAATTTTTATGTGTTGGCAATACCGCATCCGCGTAAAACCGAAACTCATTCGCATAAAATAAAATAAAGGTGTCAAATCTTAAACCGCGTATAATCGAAACTGCGTAAAATAAGCCTGCATAAAGCGAGGATCTACTGTATTTCAAAATTTAAATCTTTGAGGTCTTACTTTTTACAGTATTAAATGAAGACTTGACTTTATCTTTTGAAATATTTCTATTCTGCTTCGCTATTTATCTCAAGTTAAAACGTCCTTCTACTTGCAACGAAATCAGTGCATAATGTTAGTTGAAACATATCAAATGTGAGTTTTGTGAAAAATTTTATGATTCACAATGTTATTTCAAAATTGAAATCTTTGGAATCTGATTTTTTACAGTATAAAATGAGGACTTGACTTTACCTATAGAAATCTTTCTGATTGGCTTCTCTAATTATCATTTTATCTATAATAAAAAGGATTGCTACCTTTTCTGCGATAAAAGTTCACTTCTATAGACAATTAACCATAGAGCATTCCAATAAGATAGATCTAGCAATAACAAACAGCAGCAAATCTTTCATCATGACTGTGAGCATATTCATATTTTTTAAGTATAGCTTTAATTCAAGTATAAAACCGAGGCATCGAAAAAATATCGATTGCAAAACATCGATGTTAGAAATATCATTGATCCTCAAACACCGATAGTAAAAGTAATTTTCGCAAGCTCTTAGTGCTTTAATTTTTTTTTCACAACTATTACACTTAATAGAGGAACTGCACTTAAATATACACTAAACTGTACAATGAATAGAGAGATCCATGTCAAACATGCTTAACTCAGTTTGAAAAATTTTCGACTTGTGACTCTGTCTCATTCTACTCCGTCCATAAAAATTAAGCATTTTCCAATATATAAACCGTAAGTTCGTTTAGAATTTGACATTTCTAAAAATTCAGTCTCCTTGTAGGCCGTTAAGAAAAATCGTAGCAATTATTAAAGGAATAACTAATTATAAGTTTTAACTATTTAAATTTTCAGTTTGTTTCACAAATTTTTCAGCAACAGCGTGAGTTCACAAACAAAATGGAAATCAGTGTAACGGGTAAAGAAAGTGCGAAGATTTATTGTAATAATCAGTTTTGTGTGATTTTTATTCACATTGAAATCAAACACCGTCCTGAAAATCGCTTCGTTACTTAAAAAAAAACTTCGAGAGAAAAGTAATAAATCAGCACGCTACAACATTTCAGCAGCTTTCATTTTTCCAATTTTTGCTTCAGGTTAAGTTTTAAAAGCAATACATCATTAGTGAGTTCATCAGGAATTGATACTTTTCAATTTACACCAGGATATCTAAGTTACTTTTTTTTAACACTTCTGATGCAATTTTACTTTTCAAATTTCACCCAACTTCTGACAAAGATTCCCTCCGAAACAGCTACACTCTAGCTATTTATCTCCGAAGCACGACAATAAATTTTTCAAACTTTTTTTTCCTTCCGATGTATTTTCTGTCTCTTTTCTCGCAGAAGAACTTCATAATAATTAGGGAAAGATTAATTAAAAATTACTGCCGCTACGATTACCATTCTCAACTTCTCTTCTGGGAATTCCTCCGCCAAGCAATTCACTTAACAGCTCGGCGGCAAACAAAATAAAAATGCTCTCATCTGGGGGGGGGAGGCCTCCCCCACCCCCTCTTACCTTACTCTTGTGTCGTAACTCTTTTTGTTCGGGGATATGAAACGATGAAACGATTGGGGAAGAGAAATTGATTTTCTCTCTCTCTTTATTTCTTCTTTTCTGTTTCCTAACGTCGTTTTCACGTCGTTTTATTTTTCATCTCAGAATCCAGAGTGCAAACGCAATGCAATATGGTTTCTGTATCAGTGCACCTCGCTTCTGGAGTTTTTGAATACGTACGAAGCTGATAGGTCAGAAAACTTCCTCTTGAACTTTTTCACTCAAAGCAGCTCTCTTTTGGCGATAATTAATGTTTGTACTATTAAATGTTACTGATTATAAATACCACTGCATTTTACACTAGAGATTTGAGACTGCTTTCAATTAAGGGCAGATCTTTATTACTTAAAGCATTTTTTTTTCATAAAATTAAAACGTTAATGATCCTACACTGGTCTTTTGATTTTTCATCTCAAAATCCAGAGTGCAAACGCAATGCAATACGGTTTCTGTATCAGCGCAAGTCGCTTTTGGTGTTTTTGAATACGTGCGAAGAGATCAAAAAACTTTCTATTGAACTTTTTCACTCCCAATACCATCAGCTTTCTTTTGGCGGTAATTAATGTTTATGCTATTTATTGTTACTGATTAAAAGTATCGCTGCATTTTACACCAGAGCTTTGAGACTGCCTTCAATAAGGGAAGATCTATTACTTTAAGCATACTTTTTACTTCCTCTTACAAAAAAGGAAGTATTGTATTCGCGAAAAAATTTTCACTCAAAAGTCGGCCTTAATTTCCATTTTGCTCACCCCCGAATGAAAATTGATTTTTTTTTTCAACCCGACCACACGTGGATACATTCCTAAGAACGTATAGACACCTGAAGAATCCATTTTGAGAGTCCCCGAGTTAATTAAGTTAATTACAACGAGTTTTCTCGTGACGTCCGTATGTACGTATGTATGTGCGTATGTGTGTATGTATCTCGCATAACTCAAGAACGGTATGTCCTAGAAAGTTGAAATTTGGCACATAGACTCCAAGTGGGGTCTAGTTGTGCACCTTCTCTTTTGGTTGCATTCGGATGTTCCAAAAGGGGTCTTTTACACCTTTTTGGGGTAAAATCGTTGTTAATTTCAATGCAAACTCAAGCGGTGCTATAATTTGGCAAACACTTGGCAATATATCGCCAAGCTTTTGATCGCCAAGTTTTGTCGCCAACTTGGCGACGAATTTGGCAGGGTTTTTTCTTTTTTTTTTTTTTATCTGGTTTCAATTTGGCCATATTTAGAGAGTTAACCATTGAATCACACTAAAACTGCCAATATTGGGAAAAAATTTCTGTATAAAACGTTTTCTTTGCTTCGGTTCGCAACAGACTTGAAATGAAAGTATTTAAAGTGTTTTCTTTTGCTCACTCAAAGGCACTATTATCTTTAAATTGGAGTAAAAGGAAGCCATGTGATGCACACATCAGCTCGTTTTCATGAAAGTAAAACGTTAATGATCCGACACTGGTCCTTCAATTTTTCATCTCAGAATCCACGGTTCAAACGCAATGCAATACGGTTTCGGTATCAGCGCACGTCGCTTCTGGAGAGTTTTTGAATACGTAAGTAGCTGATAGATCAGAAAACTTTCTCTTTAACTTCTTCACTCAAAATCCCAGCAGCTCTCTTTTGGCGATAATTAATGTTTGTTCTAATTTCGCATTGACATTGTTTTCTTCTAATAAATAAATTTGAGGGAAAAATATCAATTTACATTTTTTTTTTCGATTTCTACTTTTACATATTTTAATTGTGTTTATTTTCTTCGTAAAATAATATTTTAACAATAAGAGAATTTTTGCATAACTGCGTCATTCTCACGAAAATAGTACAAATTATGTCCGACACTAATGAATTTTGTTTGTAAATTCAAATAGCTTCCGCCAACTTTTTTTTTTTTTTTTTTTTTTTTTTTTGACTCTCCATTTGATTGTATATAATGAAGCATTGATGGTTTGTATATAAGTAACCTACAACAGGGTTTTAAATATTTTGACCTCTCCGTGTAACAGTTAACAGTGAACAACTAAGCGTTTAAAAATATATTTATAATCATAAAGAAAATTTAAAGAACAAGAGTAAATTTAAAAAAAAAAATAAAATCCGGTTATTCTGTCTGCGATTTCAGGGGAGAAAAACTTTTTTTATCTATGATAAAACTGTAACAGACTGGTCATTCAACAATTCAAATCAACTATCAGAGAAAAACTATTAGGTCTCTTACACACGAGACTGTTGGAGGAACCAAGTTACCTGTCAACTATAGTTGGAGCAAACCTAACCTGTTATCAGTGTGAAGGCTACACAGGTCCTGATCACAACTTTTCAACGTCGCCAGGTTAGATTTGCCCCAGCTACAGTTGACAGACTTTTTTCGTTGTCTCCACTCGAGGTAACTTAGCTGAGTTAACTTTTCTTCAAATAAGCCGAATTTATTCGAGCAGAGCTTCTCCACAACGCTGTTAAAACTGAACCGAGTTGACCCTCAACTAGTTTACTCGTCTGCAGAGCGAACGCTAGCAGGGCCTAATTACTGTACAGGCCTACTAGGCCTGAGCCTGGGGCCCCCTCTTCCTGAGCGGCACCAAATTACTTAAATCATTTATACATATCATCACAACTGTACGAAGAATACACATTTTTAAAATAATGGTTAAAAATTCTGCCAGTAGCGAATTTACCTCGTCTTAATTAAGAGAGGCTCTGAAGGAGATTCACAAATGCACATTATAAATGAATTACATAATTCTGAGATAGACAAAGGGGCCCCCAAAAATGCATTCCCACGACCCCCAAATCTGTAAATCAACCACTGCATTCTGCTATAGAGCCTTCAGGGGCCTCCATATTATTGTGGGCCTAGGGCCTCACTTTCAGTTAGTCGGGCTTTGTGCTTGCCAATGTATCAATGAGTGTAATCAACTAAAAAGTTGATTACCTCATCGGAATAAGGATGGTAACGGCAGATGTGTCTGGTATGGCACCAGGCACAGTTGACCACTAAGCTGCCTTGTATGAAAGAGACTTTAGGCTTACCTTATTTGTTGACGGTGGAATTCAAAGTGGCTAACTAAGCACGGAAGCTATGCTACTTAAAAATGTTACCAGCTTAAACGTAATCGCTTATTCATTTTCAAAAGGGCTGAAAGAGGGTAACAATGCTGAACAAAGAAAATGATAGGACATTAATTAAAAAATAAATTAATGAAACATTTTTTTTTCATGGGATTTTTTTCTCAAGTTGTGTTGTAACTTAATTTTTTTGGAAGAAAAATGCTCCAAAAGAGGCCATATAGACCAATAAGGCCAACCACCTCCAATGCAAGATAGTAAAAATTCGTTAGGTTGATTTTATCGTCATCAGAAAGCGCCGCTGATGGTAATGCATTATCAACAAGAACTTTTTTATTATCAACCAAAAGTGTAGAAACGGTTATTACAAAATAGTCTTGTCAAAATTGCCTGATCTTACTTTACGGTAAATTTTGTTTCTTCATGGTTCATTGCAGTGTACTAATATTGAAGATGTTTATTGTTTGTAAAGCCTAGTTTATGCAGTTTATGAATTTAAAACAAAAATTGTTGTGTACCGTCATTTTTTTGTGATTTTATAACGAAGAAAAGCAAGTTGGAGGCTCAATAAGGTCATAGTTCTCCTTATTAGAACTTCGGTGTTCCTTTTAGGACATCGGAGTATCGGGTGGAAGACAACTGTGATTGTGCTGCGTACACTGTAAAAAAGTTCCGAAACGTTACGGAGTATTTTCGTGTAACGTTTCGGGATTTCAGTAGTCTTTATCCACTTCCTGAAAAAATCAAGAATTATTATCAAAAAGTCTCCTGAATGGCTACTAGTTGCAGGAATGCATACTTCTCACTGCTGTGAAAAATATTTTTAGCTCCCAGTTTAAAGATTAACTGAGCGTGTTTATAAAATGTATCGGCTTCAGCTCAGTTACGGCCCGTCCAGACTGTTTAAGCTCCAAGAGGGAGCGAGTAAATATGGACTACGGTACTTTGCAAGAATTGCACGCGAGCAAAACACTTGATACTTACTTGCAATTCTGCTTACGGAACTCTCCTAATAAATCAGGAAGGTGTCAAGCTATTAGATTACCTACCTAAGTTTACTCTAAAAATTCGAGAGACACGACTGGCTAAAGCGGAAAGATTTCTGATTTTTTCAGGAAGGTTACTGAGTTTTAGCGGGAAACGTTCCTGGTTTTTGCATTATATGTTACTTGCAGAAACTGCGCACATCAACTGCCCATTATTTCCCAGGAACGTTTCTAAATCGTTTTTACAGTGTATGCTGCATATACGCGGATGAGCTTTGGACATAAAAACAGAAAATAACGACCTATATGTGACCCGAATGTGACGATTGATATTTTTCTTTTCTATTGAAGTTAATATTGAATTTTCGATAGTGTTTTTGAGTTGATAAAATATTGTTTAATATGTTTTCATATTGATAATAAAAAATTTTTCAATCTTTTAAAAAATTTTACAAGCATTTTTTGGCTTCTTTTTTTTTTCTTTTAGAGTTAGCCTTATTAAGGACCCCCTGTTCCTAATAAGACCAATTTGCCATTTTTGTTCGACTGCTAAAAACATAATTTAAACTTTAATTAACGCATGAAATGATTTGTTTCAAATTTTATGAATCATTTGATGAACGTACAAAAAATGGAGCCAAATGAATGATAAATGAACGAAGTCTTGCCTTATTTGGCGCACTTACCTTATAACTGATATTTGATAATATTTTACTCATAGGTTTCCGGAAAATCTCTGTAGAGTCGTTATACCCTTTTCTAAAATCACCATAAATGTTTAGATGTTCAAGTCCATTTCAATCCAAAAACACAGAGTACCAATAGCACCTATATCTTTGATTGATTTATCAGCTCATACAAAGAACTGCACTGAAATATTACTCTTTCATTCATCGGCGAGGGAAAAAATTATCGCAAGAAATCAGAAATAGTGGACAAAAGCTTCAACAGTAAAAACATTTCTATTGATTT
Organism: Uloborus diversus; assembly: GCF_026930045.1. Classification (NCBI taxonomy): domain Eukaryota; kingdom Metazoa; phylum Arthropoda; class Arachnida; order Araneae; family Uloboridae; genus Uloborus; species Uloborus diversus. The sequence goes on from NC_072737.1 coordinate 138,576,085, forward strand.
TCCGCTCCAACCCATTCTCCTCTTTACTTACTTTTTCTGTTTTCATGTCTCATGTTTTGTACCGTTCCTCCATATCTCATAGAAACTTGACAAATCGTCTCAAAGATTAATTGATTTTTTTCTCTCTCTCCAGTTTTACTTATTTATCTGACAACGTTCAAATGTGTAAAAAAAAAAAAAAAAAAAGGAGAATAGAAGAAAAAAGCAATCGTAAGAAACACGATGGAGAGCAAAAATAAATGAATAAATAAAATTAGTATGAAATGCTCAGATATCCACGCATCTGCGATTGTCAACATTCGTTGCTTTTAAAAGATATCCTGACTTGAATTCCGTATTGTCCGCAGACGATCTAGTAAACAAAGATAGAGGAAGCTCTTTCAGTTATTTACTTGTTTATTTATCCCTCTTTTTTATGCATTTTGGTCGATTTCATTTTGATATGAGGATAAGATTTCACCCGCCTGCAGTAAATATTTTAAGATTGTAGTTCTCTATTGTTCTTTTATTCGCTTCAGTTCCTTTCGATTCAAGCTAAGTAATTTATTGTTCTCGTGTAATTTCGAAGCTTAAGGAATTGAGCCTGCTTATTTATTCGGCAGGTTGGAGGATTTTTTTTTATTTATTTATTTTTTTATTTTTTTTTTTTTTGAATCACTATTTTATTTGTGATCTGAACTATAGAAAAGATTTAAAAGGACTGGATAAATTTCGTAGGTTTTTCGTATATATATATATATATATATATATATATATATATATATATATATATATGTATATATATATATATAATGAAATATTAATATAATCTAGGCGCAACTGCAGCTCTTAAAATTATATCAAAATATCTCAGATTTGAACAAGTTGAAAAAGGAAAAAGTATACAGCCTGACCACCAATTAGATGGAAAGGCAAACATCCGGTTTACAGACGGAAATGGACGCATCTATTAGTTTTCAGGGATGTCAGCTTTTGCAGATGCATGTTAGTCTCTAAGTTATGCGGAGTCACATTCAAAAGAGCGGAACACATGCATCAAATTTTTGTTTTTTCTCCTCATTTATATAGACTCGTCGTAACTGGATGTTTGCCAATTCATATAATCAGTGGGCAGACTGTAGATATGCAAACAAAGTAAAAGACACAAATGAGGATAAGATTATCAGCATTATTTAACTGCTTCTTCGTCAGTCGGGTGGCAGCAGCATAACCTACGGGGTCCGGGACACAAAAATCGTCAAATTTTGCATTTTTTTTTTTTAATCATGTGAAAATTTACTTCATTTTCTTTGTGCTTAAAAGGACATTTGAATCTTGTTTCTTTCTTAAATAGAACGAAAGATACCATTATTTTTGTTGCATGCACCTAACTAATGTGTACTTAACTTTAAAACTTTAAACGCGTTTTTCTCCATGATGCAATTTTTCCCGATTTCTTGCATTCAAACTCTTATAAGTCAGGAACCGATAAAGATTAAGAAATGAAACTTGGAGAATATCTTTTTCAAACAGTTTACTTTAATTTTTATTCGGCGAATTTGAAAAAAAACGTTTACTGCAAAAATTATGATTTTTTTTTTAAGTATCTTCGAATTTTTTAAAATTTTCCTTCAAATATTTTTTATTTTTTATTGAATCAATATTTTTAAATCGCCGAATAAAAATTAAAGCTTAGATATTTGTGTGTAATTTATTTTTTAAAAAAATGAAAATTGTTCAAGAATATTTTGAGTTATAGCAATTGAAAGCAACCCCATTTTTTTAAAAAAACTAATCAAATTAAATTTTTTTTTTTTCATATTTATGTTATAATTTTACTTATTAAACAAATGGTGAATCAGTGCAAAAGATTTCAAAACTCTAAAGTGTATAATAAAAAAAATTTCAAAATGTGTCCCGGACCCCCTTAAGCATAAATTGGGAATTAAGCGGTACTTTATTAATACTCAAGCTTTGCGTTCAATTTACGAGTTCAACTGCACTATGTCTGCTGGTGAGATAAATTTACTTTACCTACCAGTTTGATGGCACTCTCAGCATCAATGTGATGACATCTGCTTCCAGCTCGGTTATTCACTACTCCAGACTGATGAGTCCATAACAAGGACGAAACTGCAGTCTCTGGGTGTGATAACCGGGCTGTCGGTAAATTGCATGCAGAGCAAGTATTTTAGAAAATATTCAGTAATTTAGACAGTTGATGCAAACATAAGTAGGTAAATCAATAATAGAAAATTTGTTTTGTTGTAGAGTTAGCAGATAAGACTTGAACGTGATCATTACTCTATTTAACTTTAGATAATGCTATATATATTTACCTGACACTTCTTTGGATTGATAGTTAAAATATTCATTGTAAATACACATCACTGCTTGAGTTCATTTGTGCGTATTTTTATTATCCGTATAACATTTCATATTTTTATTCATAGGTGCATAAATTCCTGGAAGAAGGTATCTATAATGTTTCTGTTGGTGTTGTTGGAAGTGTCCATAAAACTCGAGCTGATTTTCGCTTGGTACGTATTAAAAGATTTTATATTTTAATTTGGAAGCCTGTACTGAGATAACATTTCAAATGTGCGAAACTTCGTTGAGCTTATTGGAGAAACGATAATAGCAAGAATCATAATTAAACAGGTTGGCAAAATTTGGCTTGCTTAAAAGTTTTAGCCATGCTGTGATCGAAAAATCTTAATTGCTTACGAAACTGCATTAGAAAATCACGAGTTTAGTGTAAAGATTTATTACCAACGGATTGTCCGTTTTTACTTCCTTTTACAAAAAAGGAAGTATTGTATTCGCGAAAAAATTTTCACGGCCTTAATTGCCATTTTGCTCACCCCCAAATGAATGTTAAGTTTTTTTCCTTCCCGACAACACGTGGATATGTGCCTAGGAACGTACAGACATCCGAAATACCCATTTTGACGATCCCCGAGTTAATTACAATGAATTTTCTCGTGACGTCTGTATGTATGTATGTATGTGCGTATGTGTGTATGTATGTCGTATAACTCCAGAACGGAATGTCTTAGAAAGTTGAAAGTTGGTACGTAGACTCCAATTGGGGTCTAGTTGTGCACCTTCCTTTTTGGTTGAATTCGTAGGCTCCAAAGGGGATCTTTTGCCCCTTTTTGGGGGAAATCATTGTTAATTTCGATGTAAAATCAAGAGGTGTTATAATTTGGCGGACACTTGGTGATACATCGTCAGTCTTTTGGTCGCCAAGTTTTGTCGCCAATGTGACGACAAATTTGGCGATTTTTTTTTTTTAAATTTTTCAAATCTGCTTTCAATTTGGCCACTGTTGGTGATATTTAGACAGCAAACTATTGAATCATATTTAAACTGCCAATAATGAGAAAATGACAATAAATTGGAATAAAAGGAAGTCATGTGATGCACACATCAGCTCGTTTATTCTTCTAATTGTAAAGTAAACCCCCTTTCACTTTAAAAATGTAAAACATCTTAGTTATAAACAATTTTAATTTTGTGTATTCAAAATTACATTTTTAATGTTTTAATTTTTTGTTTTCAGCTACGCGTGAACATTAAACTCTCTTGAAGCAATTATTTCCTTATTAATAAATATTAGGTCACTGGAAACAGACAAGGGTTCAGCATCGGAGAGTCATAAGTTTGGATTTAAATAAAAAGAATTTTAGGCGGGTAAAACTGATGTTGCTGTGGCCCTTGAATACGGTGCAACCATCTAGTGTTATCAGAGTGAATTTTATAAGCCAGTTGGTATTTACAAAGCAGTGGTGGAAGGGTGTGAACAGACACCACGAGGTCAACAGGTGTTTCATGTTCATTTGAATTTAATAAGGCGTTAGTTCTAAAAATAGAGAACTTTTGCACATTTTGAAGAGAAAAAGGGAAGTCCATTACTCATCCTCAGCCTATCTGTTCCTGGGTATCTTAGGTCTGTTAATGGATGGCCTTTTTTCGAAATTGAGAGAATGAAAATTGAATTAACAAATTCAGAGGAACCCAGAAATATCCAAACGTTAGACGAGATGTAGTTTCACGAGAGGAAAATAGTTTAAAAGGCCTAAATACATTCAAAGACTCAGAAAATTGAGTTAACATGAGAGCGATGTCTTAAGCAAGTCAGTAACTCGTGCCGTTACCCTATGCGGAGCATATTTGCACATTTGGCTGAACATTAACTAAATATAACCAATATCATGTAGTTATTTTCATATTTATATCAGCCTCTCAGTGTTGAATCCCTGATGAAAGTTCTTTTATGAATAACACTGGAACTAATTTTTGACCTAGTGATGTTCAATATTTGTACTCTCACATTAGGAACAAAGAAATCACTTTGTGATCACAGTCACTTAATTCCCTGCTTCGGGGCCATTCACTAATTACGTAAGGATGAATTTTGGCAATTTTCCGATCGCTCCCCTCCTCCCCTTGTATAAGGATGCGTAAGATTTTTCACCCCCCCCCCCCCTCCTATTCTTACATAATATTCCATTTAATTTTTCATAAGAATAAAGTAACGAATCTTACAACACTGGAACCGCTATTAAATTCACTATTATTAAATTGAACCTTTTTCTGTAAAGAAATATTTACTAAAATGTTGGGATCTAGACTGAATTTTTTTCGGCATTTTTTGTATATGATCCGATACTAATTAAAAAGGTAGAAATTTGCATTTTTGGCATCTTGAATTCAAATTATGTTTTTCGCAAATCACGAGCGTGTGAAGCGTGTGGTATATGTATTTTCGTGCGCGTTTGTATGTACGCGCGCGTGTGTGTAAGCGTTCATGCGTGTAGGCATGCGTGTGTGTGTATGTAGACGTGTGTGTGTGAATGTATGCGTGTGTGTAAGAGTTCGTGCGTAAAGGCGGTGTGTGTGGTGTGTGTGTATGTATGTCCGCGTGTGTGCAGGATATAGACGCAACCTGGAGAGGAGCAGCATCGGGAGGAAGCCGGTCGACGGTGGTGCTGCAGAGACGACGGGAGAAAAATCAAAAGACATCATTCAACAGTCAAATGAAAACAATAAGCAATTCGTGGTTGCTCAATAAAACATGCCATACATTGTACGATTTTTTTATTGTGTTTGACACTATTCATTCTTTGTAAAACAAATAAAAAAGCAGCTCATCCTAATACATTTTTTACCTTGCAGACAAGAATGACATGACACCGGGCAATTTCTAATGCAAAATATCGACTTGGAAAATATTACGCAAGAATGTGTTTGACCCCTCCCCCAATGTAAGGGTATGTAGAGATTTTTCCAACGCCCTCCCCCACGGGACCTTCACGTAATGAAGGAATGGCCCCTTAAATTCGTGTAAAAGATCCTCAAGGGAAAAAAATAAATAAACACATTTTTATGTCATTAAATTCCATCGCAACACTCTTGAAAAAATATTTTTTTCGTATTTGTAAATATTATACGAAACGTATATTGGCACATTTATTCCAATATAAATTTATCATTAAAACTATTTTAGATGCGTCTATGTGATTTACATATTTTCATATTTGTTGCACATTTTCAGTGATTAATTGCTAATGAAAATACATTTATTGAAAACACTGGAACTAATTTTCAACCGAGAGCTTTTTAATCTGTGACTCTCTCTCATTCTGAACAAAGTAATCACTTTGGACCATAGTAACTTGATTCACTTCTTAAAATCATGCGAATGATTCTCATAGAAAAGAAGAAACAAAAATCTTTAATATCGTCAGTAAATACAATCTCAACAGTCTTGTGGCATTATACTTTCATATTTTTAAACATTATACAGAATGTTATTAGCACATTTAGTCCAATGCTCTCTAGTTGTGATATGTAATAAACTTATTTTAATATTTATTGCACTTTCTCTGTTTCCATCTTCCAAAAGCACCACTTTTAGTCACTAAAATTGATAGAATGAGCAAAAAAAAAAAAAAATCATGGATCGAGAAAAGTATTGTAATTTTAAAACGTTTAATTTTTAATTTCTTTTTTCAAATGTCCGGTTTTTCAAATAAGGCGTGATCTTTATGACGTCACAAGTGATGAACTTTTGCACACTACTCCACTGGCACGCTGAATGCTCACGCTTGCTATCTACCGCGTTTCCACAACATGATAATTAAGAAGCGTATTTAATATTGCGATCTACGCTTGCTATGAACCATATCGTTGCCAGTACATGTAAGTAAAGAAGCGAATGAAATATTGCACTCTGCGATAATGGTATCAGAGAATGGCATTTCATCACTTGTGATGTCATGCACAGAAGCGGAAAAAAATAAAATTGAACCTGCGCACCAACTTAAAAAAAAAATTAATATTAAACTTTCAAATTATTGAAAAAAAAAGGTCAAATTCTATGTTTTTAAGTATCCTCTTTCAGAAAAAAATACTTAATTTAAAATTTCCAAAATGACCCCATTGCTCATGAAAATGCATTTATTAGTAACATCAGAATTAAGTTTCTACCAATGGCGGTTCAATATTTGTAATCTCATATTCTACTCACTGTCCGAACAAAGAAATCACTTCGCGTCCACTAGCAAGAGGAACAGAGAAAAAAAAATCGATACCGATTCATAAAATTCAATTTATTTTTATGAAGTTTTATAATTTCTTTGAAATGCTTTTCAGTCACGTAATAAATGAATTATACGAACGCGAAACTCGGCAGAAATTGCGCAACGGAACAAATTTCAGCAGTTTATTTTATGTAGTCTGGCTCGTTTATGTTTTACTTCTTCACTTGTTTTTGGGTATGGGAAAACATTAGTTCCTTTTTATCGTTGCTGTTTTCGAAAACCAGAATCGAAAATTCAAAAATTCTTTAAAACTCTATCAAAGGAAGATTATTTTGCGAAGGTTGTGCAATGTTTAATTAACTTCAGAAAATTGAGTTCGTATGGTTTTCGTGAAGAATGTTAATATGTTTCTAAATTGATGGAGAAACCAGAGTAAATTAAAAATATCGAAGTATACGAAATGCGTTCAATTTTTTAAATTCAACAGTTTTGAACAATTATATTTCTACATTTCAGTCCAGTATTATATCTGTTATAAAGAGTATACAAGATGAAAACTTGAATTAACATGCATGGGTCTAGCAATCATTTGAGTTGTAAAAGAAACTAACTAAACCTTGTAAAAAATTACAGCCAATATCACTTTGATCAAATTTAATCTGTTGTAGAAAATTACAACTCGTAGAACTATCAATGATATCCCTCATTTCAATGTTGAATTTGAAACCGGGAAAATTAACATTTTTTTGTGATAATTTCTATAAAAAGTTTAAAGTTTTTATTTTCAAATGTTATTCTGTAAGTGGCAACTATGTGATTTATGGTTTGTGTTTGTAGAAGGTACAATCTATATACGTCTGAAGGTATTATTGATTCTTATTATTACTTTAGATTCCTCAAATTATTGCATTCGTAAACCATTTTACAATAAAGGAAGCTAAAGTAGTAATGGGAGCAGGATCCAGCTTCTTTTTTTTTAATCTAAAGCTTTATTGAAAGACGAATATAACTGACAAGGAACGAAATTCATTGCTTTTATCAATTTGAAATTTTCCGATGCTAGACCATATAGATATATGTAAAAGACAACAAAGCTTTTTTTTTTTTTGGCTTCCTTGTAGAAAGTGTAGAAAATATTGCAATCACGGAAAATTTTTCGTTCAAATTGTAACCTAAACTGACGTTTTATTAACTTTCGAATGACTGCAAGTCACGTGGTGCACATATCAGATTGTTTCTTTCTTTGGGGAATATTTTATGCGTCTGGAGATTTTCAGAAAATTAAAACTTTTCAGTTCACGTATTACAGTGGCCTTTCTAGATTTAATACTGATATTTTTCCTGTCTTGGATAGCAAGTTCAAAGTCATCAGTGTTTCCTATTTCCCGAAATGAAAAAATAATATTCTGGCCTACCATTGCCTATTCCATACATACTTAAGATTTTGGAGTTGAAATCGTATTTAAGTTGTAGTTTTGAATTTCGTCGAAAAATGATTCCTATCTTAGAGTAAATCTGCCAGAAATGCAAAAGATCTTTCCGGAAGGAAACTGAACTAATTTTCAAGAGTAGAAAAAATTTAACCATTTGGAATATATTTTTTACGAGATAAAATATTTAAATACATATCGATTTCAAATTTTAAGGTTTTTCCCTTTCCCATTGCATTTTTAATGGGAGGAAATAATATGCTTTACACTGTGGTTAATATTTTCCATAGTAATCATTCTGGTTAAATATTTTGGATACTTAACATATGTAGATGTTATCTATGTAGATGTAACGACTTATTCTCATACATATATAATAACCAATGATCGAGTATCCCGCGTGTTTCAACAGTGAATCTCGCGCCACGGCATGATCATCTGACAATATGTTTTGGTAATGTTTAACATGGAGGGAAAGGCCTTATTTGGACAAGGCTGAACTCGATCCGGTAACTTAACTGTTCACTGGTAAGACTGTCATTTCAAAGGAACGAAGAATCGAAAAAATGGTCAACAATGCACGTTACCTACTGGAGTTTAGGGTTAATCCACTGGAGTTTGGGTTGAAATTTCAACTATCAAAATATCACCTAACAGGCAATGGTTTCTTTCAAATGTAGAAGCAATTTTCACCCGTCATACCTTGACGGGCGATTTTCTAGTGTTAAGAATAATGCTTGAAAATGAATTTACTAAAACTCTCAATTAAAAACTATCAGACGTCTGTTGAACATCTGCTGAAACTACTGCAACTAAGGCAAAATGAAAAATTATCTGTCAAAATATAACATTAACTCATCTTTAATGACCATCTGCTATTGGTCACGAGTAAAATTAATGCGATTAAAAAAATTGGCCATCAGCTGTCTGCTATGATTATTAATGATCAAATTAAAGGCATTTTCAGCTCACGAGTTAAAACTGGAGGAAATGTAATAAAAACCAACAAGTAAACAATGTTCATATTCATCAATTAGATTGGGCTAAAATTAGCATTTTAAAATTTATCAGCCTTTAACAAACAAGCTGAACGTAAAGCGCTACGAGAGGGCGCAGTGCAACTTAGCTATTAAAATTAAATATTTGTAATTGAATAATTTAAGCACGAAAAAAAATGCTTTCCTTCTTCTAATTGTGTAAAAATTTTGATCGTGATGGAATAGCTTGGAAGACGAAATTGTTGCAATGTTGGAAAAAAATGTTGCGTTTTTTTTTTTTTTTTTATTAGAACTGTAAGTTATTCGTGAACTTTGCAAATTTTAATGAGCCACGTGTATGAGCAACTGCCCGGTTTTATTCATGCTAAAACACTGGTGTTGTTTTTTTTTTCCTTTTTTCAATTATGGAATTTGATTGTAATTATTTGATACTCCTCAGTTTTAAAGTATCATATGCGTATATACCAAGATGAATTCGTAAATTTTCCAGTCTCGAAACGCCAATGAAAAATACTTTATTCCATAGAGTTTTTGCAGAAGAAGATTCCCCCCCCCCCCATCAAAGAAAAATAAATAGAACCGGAACGGCGTTCCGGAGGAAAATCCATACCCTTCCTTTAAAAAAGAGCAAGGAAGATAAAATTTCTAATTAATCTGCTGCTAAATATCTAAATATTTTGAATATTTTAACGACGTTCCAGTGCGTTCTCGCAGTATTTTACCTCTCATACATACATACATACATACTGTAAATAGTCATTCTTTGCATTCGAAAGTTTTAAAATCACAGCGAAAAAAAAATTATTGAAAAGAATGGAGATGAAACAATTAAATACTGAGCATCAAATTTATACATTCATACGGGATAATATTTCACCTCTCTACATACTCTTCGAATGAAATATAAAAGTATCTTTTGCGAACAATAATCTTAAAAACAAATAAAAATTAATTATAACTGCTAACGCCAGAGTTGTTCAGACTTTCCCAAATGCTGATAGGTTGTCTCATTTGCATAATTCTTGAATCAAAGGATCAATATTATATTTTAACTTTTTTTCAACCTATATTTGTTGTCAGATTAGGATGTCAATATTTTTCCTAAATTATTGTGAGATATATATATATATATATATATTTTTAATTATGAGAATTAAAATTAGTTACTTTTAAAGGGAAAGTTAAAGTGTTTTATTTTTAAAGGGTCTCAAAATATTTAAAATGAAAAATGTGACTTCTTTACCTAAGAACTCTGCATGTTTTAATCCAGACGTTACACTACATAACGAATGAAAAGGAGTTTAAAATTTTCGTTCACAACATTTAGATTTTATATTCCTGGAATCTAATTGTATTTTAATGAATAACCCAATATCTAATTGGAATGTCAGCCGAATCTTGTTGAATATATTTTTTTTTTATTGTTATTTTTCAGGCAGCCGTACATGACATCAAAATAGTTACAGAGTTTAAAAAAACCACTCATTGCTCTAGTGGGAGTTTCAACTAGAATAGAACTTGCCGCCATGGTTGCTGGTAATGATGATTGGATCGTGAACTTGAAATGTGAAGAGTTTCAGAAACGCAACACAATTATATCTTCCCATGTGACTCAAGTATGTGAAATCACGAACATCAACATGCTTTTAAGATTTCACGTTCCTGGACTTCAACAGTGTGTGATAGCTGTGGAAAACAACAATATGTCCGTTATGTCCGTTATTCAAACAAATGTTTCCTGGTATGTGTATTCGTCCATTATAAAAGCCGTTATCGAAGCTAAATCTTTTGCAAAGGTTGGAGAAAAAGTTTCTTTAAGAGTTCGCGTAATTCCCGAAGTCAGCCATCCAGAAAACAAGGTGTCATGGAAAATTTCAAACCAAGTAACAAACAACATCGAGTTTCAGTGCAAACATGCAGCTAACGTGACATTAAACTACGTTTTCAACATTACAGGATGTTTCGAAGTTCAGGTTGTCGTCTTTAATATTTTTGAAAGGATTGAAAATAATACTGTGCTGTGTGTAGAAGATGAAGTGAAAATTTTTTCAATCGTCCCATCAGCTCCAATCATCTATGTTAAATCCCAGCAAGCAGTGCAATTTGCGACTTATTTCACAGATAGCTTCATGGTTCGATGTTTGTGGACATTCCGCTGCCAAAAGATTCGGTCACTACAAAAATCAGTCACCTTCGAAGTTGGAAAGTGTGACTTTTACCAAAATTTTTCAACCGCAGCATCTTGCCTTGTCTCGCTAACTGTGCGAAACGACGTTAGCCAAGAACATTTTTGGGAGCTATCAAAAATATACATAGAAAATCCCGTGATGACCATTATTCCCTACATTACAGATAAAATTAAAACTGGTCCATTGTGCAGTTGCAGTTAGCAACTAAACCTGCCAACAAAGAGACTACAGTCGAAGTGGAAGTCAATGCTAACAACATCAAAACTGAGTTCGATACAGAAACTTCAATTTATACAGCGCAATTGACATTTAATACTTCCGGTGGAAACCTGGTCAAGTTCAGAGCTTATAATAACGTTTCTCATGTTGTCATTCGCCATGAGGTCTTCGTACTGACTCAGTTGGAGCCAATCAGCGTTGAACATTTTGGTTGCCCGTATGTGGGTTACTCTATGCGGTTTTTAGCAAGTATTAACGGTAAGATTTTAAAATATACTACTTCATATTATTTTAAGAAAAAGTAGTTTCATTTTTCATGTGTTTTAAGGGCAAGTGTGGTGTTTAACACGTGTTATGCAAGCTTCATAACTCCTCAGATCAAAGTTTAATGGTTTCTAAGAAAAGTAAGATTGATGGGTAACTTTTACACAAACTTGAACTGTTTAATTATTAAAACATGTAGTTATGCAGTTAGTTGAATATACAGACTCATAAACAAGTCAGTCTTTTTCTTTATTTACATTCTTTATTGCCACCTGCCTTGTCTAGTGGTCAGAGAAATCTAACTGCGACAGGAAGATCCGGGTTCGATTCCCTGTCCGAGTATGGACGTACTTTCTCTCTCTTGTCCTTTCTTTGTGTGAAAGTTTTGTGCTGTGAATGGTTGCCTACCTTATAAACAAGTCCTTATGGCATGTGTATACTGTAGAAGATATACTTCACACCAAATTACGGTACAGTCGGAAAAGTGAAGCTGCGCACCCCAAATTGTGAGCCTAACTTCTACACGACAACAACAACTCTTTATTGCAAAGTTTGAATAGCTCTTGATGTCCATAATTATTTTTTTATGAAAAATAATTTTAGAATGATATTAATTCCTCTAATATTATTAAATTCAAAAAAAAAAAAACATTTAATTTTGTTTCAAAGTACGCTTTACGATGTAATTTATTTATTTAGGTAATAAATGTTTGCATTAGGATCATTCTCCATAAAACGTAACTTTTGAATTCAAATATTTTTCAATTTCGAAACCTTTTGTTTTGTTGTTGTTTTTTTTTTTTTTAATTCTTACATGAAAGGGTTAACTAGGAGTAAAAGGAGTAACCATAAACAATGGCCCAACTAAGTTCTATTTATATCTGAATTAATTTTTTTTACTCATAAATAAAAAAATTAAAAAATCCTTGCTGACGAAAATTTAAAAAAAAAAAAGAAAAAACTTTTAATATTTAAAAATCGAGACGGATTTAATATTAAAGTAGTAATTCGTTAATTGTGCAAACAATCAGCTATTTTAATGATTAGTGGGAACATAATATTAAGCTCTCTTAATTAAAGTACGGCTTAATTAGTAGTTTCGAATGTATGTTAAAAAATAGTATTTTGTAAATTTGAGGATAAACTGGCAGTTTATAATTTTCGAAGAATGCCTATTATTGATGTATTTCCCCTCCGCCATTCATTTTCACCTCAAATTAATGACATTTATAAGGTCTGTCACGGAGATGGGATTCACGGAGGTGAGGAATTTTTCATTAATATAGACCTAAAAGATACATTTTTCAGGGATTTTTTTTTTCTTCGTTGCTACAATCTGCCCATAGGTAGCATATGAAAACATATTCACTTCTTTTTTTACATTAATTTACATCCCTGAAATTCAAGTTCACGGAGGTGAAAGTCAGAATAACTACACTAAGTTTTTTAAGCAAAACCTAGCTTCTTGTCTTTCGACAAAAATCTCACAAACTTCCACAATAAATATATACTTCCAATAATCAATAAATAAGTATATACTTTTAATTAAACAAGTTATTAAGCAACATAAACAGTCACACAAGGTGTGTGACATGCCACGGAGATGATAATTCACATGTTGTGAACCAAAAAAATATGCTAAAATAAAAATTATCATTAAAAAATGTTGGCAGGCTTAAATAGATATATTTTTGATGAAATTAAAAATCATTGTTAAATGAATTGTTCCTTAAAGTTTTTACTGTAAAAGGCGTGTGACAGAAAAGTTACACTTTTTGAAGAATGACCCATTAATTTCCTTTCTGAGAAGGAATAATAAAATTTGAATTTTTTTAGTTCGCTCAGGTAAAAAAAATAATAAGTGTTAGGCAAATTTTATTTTTAAAAACAATCAACAGTTCCGTTTACTAAGGTTAAGTTCTCTATAGGCTGTTGCATTTCACAAGTTATTGCCCAATGCTAAAACGCTGCCTCAAACAAAAACCCACTACAGAAAGAAAAATAGCTGCGATTTTTCAATGTCTGAAAATATTCCTTGACATTTTTGAAAGAGTGAAATTTCTTTTAGAAGATTGAAATATAGGAAAGCATAAATTTCTGTGCGAATAAAAATCTCTCACGTAATATTGATCAATTCCAAAACAAAAACTAACTTTTTAAGGATGAAATGAAGGATGTCAGTGAAATCAGAGATACGCACTATTTTTATTTCTAATATTTAGAATGGTTGACAGAACAAATTTTTAGAATATTCAAATGTATTGTTATAAAAAATACCAATTTCTTTTTTTCCCTCATTTTTCACGGTGCAAAATTTTCATTCAAAATACAAAGAGTGAAAATGCGCTTCACTAAATTTTGGAGGCCTTTTTCCGATTTTCAGTGCTTAAAATTTGCTTGTAAGGAAGCAGTGAAAACCATAATAGTGATACCATAATAGCGATCAATTCCATAGAATACTTTCTAAGGATGAAATGGCAATTAACAGGGAAAGAAAGGCTGTGTACAAGTTTTTATTGTTAACATTTAAAATACTTTACATTTTGCGTTTAAAAAAATAACAAAAACCTTCAAATATAACATTTTAAAAACCCGATTGCTTCTTCTTTACTTTTTCCAGGATGCTATTTTTTTTATTTAAATAAAATACTAATCATTAAAACACGTCTGACTAAATGTTTTCGGAGCATTTCCGGTTTTCAATGCTTGACATAAGTTTTCGGATCGGGGGGGGGGGGGTGCGAGGATACAAGAGGAGGATCATTGGGGTCATAAGACCGGCTCCAACTAAATCGTCGATAATATTGGCGATCCGACTTGTGTTCAAATACTTTAAGAATAAAATATAAACGATTGCATCTTTTCATTTCATTAATTACTTCTAAGAGAAAGTATTTGAAATGCTTTCATTACCTATAAAATTATAATTAGTAAGTTTTATGCCTACTAAATACTTTATTCCTGGATGACTTATTGTTTTTCATTGACACTCAAGCAGTTTCAGAAATTTTTCGTACCAAAACCATATATTCTTCCGCAATCCACCACCCCTCAAAATGGCAGGCTGTATCCGACCCTGGAGTAGATGCGTTAAACATATATCTGATATAACGATGAAGTTTATCTTATTTGCAAACTCATCCAATTTTAATCAGTTCTCAAGCATGCCTATCATCGAAGCACCCTCGCAGAGCATCGAACAGAGGGCTTCTGGATCAACGACCCATCCACCTTTAATAAACCCTCATGTCCGAAGCCGGCCAAACCACGGTCCACTACCTCAGCAAAACGCTCTCTCTCCGGGCACCACATTCCGCAAGACCTGCTTCCGGTTCCCACGAAATCCGCGGTCCACTGCTCATAACATGCCGCCCGGGAACAGACATATTAATTTCCTTCGCCCCCCCCCCTCTCTCTTTCTGTCACACCCTCTCTCTCACTCTCTCCCTGATATACATACGCACACTCACACACACACATATACATATATATATATATATATATATATATATATATATATATATATATATATATATATATATATATATATATATATATATATATATATATATATATATATATATATATATATATATATACATATATATACATACAGACGTGTACATAGGCGCGGAGAACGTTGGAATTTGGATTGGTGGTATTATTATTCATTTCTGCGTGAAATGAATATTGTGTTAAACAAGGGGGGGGGGGGGGAGAGGTAAAGGTCGTAGAAATTCATTCTTCTTCCACGCCAGAATGGAATCTGAGAATGTTCCATTGTTTGTCAGTGGCAGAGGTCTCTAATTCGTTCGACATCCAATTTTTTTTGGAAATATATGGGGGGGGGGGAGGAATCTGCACTGGTTTTATTAAAAGAAGTGTTTTGTCGATGAACTGTGTCTGGGGATGTCCCCTGTCCAGAAGACATCATTATGACGTACAATTTAATATTTCATACAAAATTACTTCGAACCTTGGGAATGTGCATTGTGCACCTTCTTTATTATTTTATTTTATTTTCATTCTATTTTTTTTTAATTTACTTTTTATTTATTTATTTATTTAGTTTATTTATTTATTTTTTTAAATTGATACTTTTGTTAATTTTTTTAGCTAAAATTAAACATAAATTGCCCAATGATGGGGGAAAGTATTCACGCGCTTCTTAGCATTCTCTGTCATTCAGAAAAGAGATTTTTTTCTGAAAAGATAAAGATTGTTTCAGTTTTTCAATTATTCGTTGAAGATATAGGCGTTTATAATTTAGTGAAAATACTAGTAAGTTAAACTCAATTCAAGTACTCAGCAAAAGAGCAAAATGTTACTGTAGGCAACGAGTTTCATCTCGGAATGCACGCACAGTGATTCGAATGGAACTGCTTAGGGGTTGGTTAGCGATAGCGAGCAAAGGGCGGCAGCCCCTAGTTTAAAAAATATATATATTCTGATACGACAATTTTCAAAATTTATATTCTGACTCAATTGAGATAAAATCAATTGGCATCGCATATATCTTGTCTACTCTCACTTTTACTGAATACTTTAATTAACCGGACTATTGAATTAAGGACGATTTTTTTTAATTGATTGATTTATTTATTTTTTTTTAATGTTTGACAATGGGAAAACAAAGTGATTGCTCTCAACAACAAAATATTTATGCCCATTTAACGTTTAAAACAAAGCTTCTACAAGCAAGAATATTTTCTTTCAAACCAACTGGTTTTTAGGATAAAATATGAATGAAATCTTTCGTAAAACTTTCTAAAAATATTTTTATTATTATTATTATTCCTTCACAAAAGCTTTTTTTTTCATTTAAAATTGTTATGTTAAAAGGGTTATATTCTAAAACAAACTGTATATTTAATGAAGTTTAATTAAAAATATAAAAAACTTTAGTAAAATAGTAAAAAATAAAAAACAATGCTTTGTAACAAAACTACAAAATACCGTTTCTCGCAAATACTTTATCCTTTATAGTTCAGCTGATGTGGTATGGAACTGACGCTCCAAGTACGCCACATTGTTTTTAAATTTGTACTATAATACTTTATTGTACGTTTCTATGCAGGAGCTGTTACATTTAATTAAAACAAAAAC
Source organism: Uloborus diversus (assembly GCF_026930045.1). Taxonomy (NCBI): domain Eukaryota; kingdom Metazoa; phylum Arthropoda; class Arachnida; order Araneae; family Uloboridae; genus Uloborus; species Uloborus diversus. The sequence goes on from NC_072737.1 coordinate 138,592,818, forward strand.
CGAATGTTTGGCGTATTTATAGTTCTGTTCCTTGCTATCATAATTTAGAATTATTTAAAAAGTTAATGTAATTGTTTTTAAACTCTACAAATTTTACCCGTATAAACCCAGAGATTCGATAAACGGGGGTCGGTTAACGAAGTTATACCAAAGATGGTCTTTGGTTATACTGCACTGTAAAACTCTAAACTTTACGTAGCAAGGGAGAAAACGGTCCAAAAAGATTCTTAAATCTTTGATCACAAGAGATGAGTATTCTAGTACAGTCGAACTCATTTATAACTAGCTCAGATTTAACATAAATCCGGATTTATCGAGGAAATAAGAAATATTTGGCTGTGACAAAGTTGAGTCTCTGGGAGCATATCTCGCTTTTAACGAGCCAACCCCGCTTAAAGTGAGCAATATTTTTGTGATTCATAAAATTTCTATTGACTTCTAGCTCAGCTTATCTTTTTTTTTTTTTCGTAAATTTTCTTAAACATTCCAAAGTCATCCAAAGTTAGTGATAAATCGTTAATCCTGAGAACAAGACATAACATTTTTTTAATGTGTAGAGTAAAGAAATATTTAAAAATTATATATGTGTTGTGTGTATATGTGTATTTCTCAAAAACAATGACACAAGAGACGCTCATACAGTTCAAAGAAAAGTGACCAACTTCTTCAGTCCTGCACAGTGATTAGAAAGAAGAAAAAAAGCTACTACGATGAATTTTTATGCTTTTTTGAACAAACTCTTTTTTAACGAGCACTTGGTTATAACGAGCACATTTCGCGGTCCTGTTTCACTCGTTATAAGCAAGTTTGACTGTGATAGGTTCCACAAAGAAAGATTTTTAAAAATCTTATCTTGAAAATAAATAGAATCTGCATCATGAAGACTTAGTACTCGATCATACTTCTCAGAGTTTTACCTTTTTCTTCCTTCCTTTTTTTTAATGAACATTGCCTCAGTGATAACCGAATTGAGATGATATTTTGTAACCTCCTTTTACATAATTTCGTTAAATGAAAATAATTAGCTCCAAAATTTAACACCGTGATTAAGATTTCTCGAGAAACAACAAAATCTGACTCATGTCGCTTTTAAATAAGCATCCCTCAAAACCCAGAAGGTAAGGAAAAAAACTTAACGTGGAAGAAAAATAGGAAATGACTCGGACATGAAAAAGGCAATCGCTTTCCATGCTTCCGCAAAAATATCGCCATTGCGGAAATGAGTGCGAGGCAGGAGGATTTGGCGGATGCTGTGGATTGCGGATCTGGGATCCCATTCCCCTTGCTCGCACTAATATCATAAACAAACTGGGATTTCTAATTAGTGCTCGTGATTGATTCTACAGAGCCTCGAGGGGGTAATCTACAAATTGAGAACATTTTCTTTGCAACAAACTGAGGAACAGCTGGATTTTTTTAGGATATTTTTTTTTTATTTGAATAGCTATTAAAAGTGCTTGTTTTCGCTGTCTCAAAATCTACTTTACTAAATAACATGACGGAAATGTACATATAGGTGAAAAGTGGAAGACACGCCCTACTTTTTGTAGAAATTAGATAAAAAATTAAAAATGCAATGCAAACCAACCGTTTATATTTTATTTTAAAGTTACACATTTTTTTTTTTAGTATGGAAATTTTCATTAACGAACTTTAGACTTAAATATCAAAGAAATAAAAAATAAAAAGTGCAAGTTGACGACAGGCCATTTCTCCCATAACGTGTGGAAGAGATGCCCTACATGTTATTATTCCTTGTTTTTAGGATTATTTCCCTACCAAAGTTATTACGATGCTGGAGAGCAGTTGGAGAACTGACACGTTAAGAAAGAAGCGTCTATGAGAAAATCCCCTCTCTCCCACTTTTACCCTATTGGGCAAGGAAATAAGTTGTAATTGTTTTTTATCTGGAACAAATAACAAATCTAAATATAAAATATATATATTTTTTTTATTCAAAACTAGCTGTTTTCGGTGGCTAGATGGTTCTCTGTTTCCGACATTCATCTCTTTGAGCCAAGAAAGTCGTCTGAAAGAGGTAAAATCAAGACCGACTTCTCATGTGTGACATGACCTGTCCAATGAAACATCTGACTTGGTCATGAAATAATTGAAAACGTTTTACCTTTTTGGTTAATTCCTCAAATCACCGCAAGGAAGCGTATTCAAGCACTAAAACTGGTCACTGCGCATAGCATTTAAGTCGTCTAAAAATGGCAATGCAGGTTAATCACCACCGGGTTAACTCGAGAATGTGTTGTCTTTTCCATATGTCCCAAATGCCCACCGCAATATCAAATCATCCGTGGAACATGCAACGAAAAAGTGCGCTAATATCTCCCCTGGCAATCGTTTCATTAACCTGCAGTGTTATTTCTTAGAGCCCCCGAGGGGCTTCTAATGCAGTGCTTACCAGATACTTATGAGACTGGATATGCCTATTTTCATCTGAGGGGCGTCGTCCCTGTGACACTCCCATTGTGGAAGCGCCATCCATTTATTATGGATATTAAAGATAAAAGCTAATGGTCAGCCAACATGCTATAGCCTCCTCAATTCAATAGGTCATCATCAGCGCTCTGGGTATTTACATGCATTATGCGATATGGGGAATGCTTTTGCAGCTCTTTCTCTGTGGTGTATGTTCTCTTGTGTGTTGATTCCATTCGAGTAGTTCTGATGTAGGAATTTCAACGATGGGGGATGAAATTGTTTCAGTTATGAGTGTTGAATTATAGTCCCTTTTTTGCTCGAAAAATGATTAAAACATTTCCGTTATAAATTATTAGTTCTTTCGAACTCGCTTATAAGAAGAGATCGCAATATTAGCTCGTTATAACAGAGTGCTCGTAAAAAGCGGGTCCGTAAAAAATAATCAGAAAAAAAATATTTTTATTACATGCTCTGTCTGGTTTTTACTTAAGAAGTTGAAAAATTGGTATTGAACTGTCTCATTGTTTCATTGATGTGTCATTGTTTTTCGGGGAATACTATCATGGCACGAAAACATCATCATTTACTCCTTTGGATTCGTTTCTGCTCATCAAAACAGATTGAGTATGATGAGGATAGCTTAGCATGAAAATTTTCACATTTGTCGTTTGTCGTTATCACCGTCACTCTCATTATTTTTTCCGTATGCTTTAGCTTGAATTTGAACTACAGTATCTTCGAAAGTAAGCATATTGGAAGCAGTGGCGGTGATTCGGGGGGGGGGGGGCAAAAGGGGCAACCACCCCGCACTTTCTAGGTTCATTTATTTATTTTACTTTCCAATTTAGGGAGCAAAACTAGAAATAGTAAAAAAAGCAGAATCAGATCATAATTATTTGTTTTACTTTGTATATCTGTTTACGAAAATTATTTAGCACAAGCATAACTTTTAGTTTATGTATTCATTGTTTAGATATTAGTTAATCAATAGCTTTACTTGAACAAGCCATAATGAAATTATTACCAAGTGTTTGACATCTCAAAATACTTTGGGGTAAATAATGTAAATCTAATTCATGTCTAAGTGTTTCTTTGGGGGAAAGTTATTGAGTACATAATTCATCAAAATATTAAGAAAAACTGAGTTAAACTGTTAGATTTACATCAATATTCACTCAAATGAGCTCAAAAACCAGCCTTAGCAAAATTTTGTACTCTTTCTCTCTCCCCCTCTCTCTCTCTCTCTCTCTCTCTCTCGGTTTTTTTTTTTTTTTTTTTTTTTTTTTTTTTTTTTTGCGTGCCGCTAAAAATCCTATGATTTTCAGTTGTTTTTTTTTTTACCCCGTCACTTTTTAGTTTCAATCGCCGCCTCTGCTCGGAAATGATAGCATTGCCGTCAAATACTCGTATATAAGTTTCGAATGTTTCCCTCGTCCACAAATTAAAAAAAATAGGCCTTTATCATTTGCTCTCAGGATTGTATCTCAACGTGGATTTCGGTTGACTTGAAAATGTTAAGAGAATTTTTTCAAGAAAGTAAAATCTGAGCTGGAAGTCAATTGAAATGCTATGAATCAAAAAAATGTTGAGGGATTTGGTCGTTAAAAATGTGTTATACTGCGAAAGACTTGCACCAACCAAATATTTATGATTTCTTTGTTAAATCCGGGTTCTTGCTAAGGTTCGTTATAAGCGAGTTCGACTGTAATACGAAAGTAAGGCCTCCTACACAAGAGAAGGTTAGCTGAATCAACTTTTCGAAAGGTTTTCGTTGTGTTCTCTCAAGACAACTTTCTTCTAATAAGCCGAATTTATTCGAGCAGCTGCTGCACAACGCTGTTAAAACTGAACCGAATTGACTCAACTAGTTTACTCGTGTGTAGAGAAAACGCTTGGCAATGTCCAGATGAGTTGAATCAACGGAAAGGTTGATTCAACTAACTCATCGGAATGAGAATGGTAGCGGTATATGTTTCTGATGTGCCTGATGAGTTGCCAGTCGATGACAGGTGATTCTTTCACATTTATACCTGGTTACACATCCCAATAACCACCCGTTCAAAAGTCGATTCAACTAACTTCCTCAACTGAAGGAAGTTTAAACCTTGAACAGTCTAAAAGGTATACAAATAATTATTTTAAGGTCCCAATGCTTTTGTGTTGAGCGCTTTTGCACTGATGAATGGCATGCATTTGTTGCCTTAAAATGATTATTTTGGAGGGAGGGGTAGGAATCAAGAAGATTGCTTATTGATAACGCTTCGCCCAAAGTCTGACGTCTCATTTATCTATTGTCTTTCTGATTAGTAGATACCAGTCGCGTGATCCATTGTTCAGTTTGTAATTAATAGATAACAAAAGGGTTTGTTAACATTTGTCGAATTACATTACATTTTCATGCACATTTTTAGAACCCGGATCTTAATGTACCATAAACAAATATAAAGACGTGAAAAATATGGTGTCGTAAAGAAATCTATAGGCCTGTAAGAGCAAAAAATGCCCTGACAAATTAAAAAACTAATTAAAATAGTTCATTTTAATTAAACAAGAATTTTATTCTAAACATTTTTAAACCCTAAATTTAAACAAAATAATGTTAAAATTTGTATATTAAGAGAAATTATATGCTAAGGATATTCATTTTTTGAGGGTTTTTTCCTGGATTACTTGAAAAACCAACAAGAGTTTTTTTTTTTTTCTCTCACCGAAATCTATAACTAAAACTGAACTTTTCATCGCAATGCGTTTGGGCAAATACTACTTGAGTTTTAAAGGTTTCAATAGTTCGCCGATAAAAACAAGTCATTTTTCATCAAGATAAAGTAAATATAATGTTAATTCAAAAGCATCCTTTCTTACTTTCGTATTAAAACCTTGTAGAATTACAATTGGCAATGTATTATTTTCTTATATTGGAACGATAGAAATTGTTTTTTCTGATGAAATCATGAAAAATCTGCGAGTTTTTATTCATTTAAACCGATGTTAAAATCCTTACCTTAAACCTCTCCAATTCCAGCGCAAAAGGTGCCCAAACATTTTGTTTTGTTTTAATAATTTCATATGATAAGGACTTTTATCGGACTTACTGTTTTGGGGAAACATTCAAGAACTTTCTCTCTTAATCGACATCAGTTTGTATGCAAACTTTAAACTTCATGCATTTAAACTTGGTGTCATTCGAACTAAAGAATGAATCAACATCTAATGCTTTCAAAAAACTTGATGACACGTTCGCTTTTAATTTTTAAGCTTTGTTAGAACGAAATCCAAGCATAGGTAATTTCATGAAGTTTCTAAACTTTTGTAAAGTGCTTTAATTAGCAACGAAAATTAGGAAACTGTTTTGAATTTGAACAACAGGTAATAGAGTAATCTAGTTTATGAGATTTCATTTACTCGCTTTTTCGCTTCCGCCGTTTCAAGAAGTAAGCCAAATCATTACAAAATTTGTAATTATGTGAAAAGCAAAACTGCTTTAATGTAGTTAGCTTGCCAAACTTAAACTTCTTAATATATTCAGCGGCGTTAAATTTCATAATATATCTGTCAACTAAAACCGTAAATTCAATAACCGCCAAAACTTCATATCCACCTTATTACCGCAGAAATTGTTGCTTCCCGTTTGAGAAAAACAATTTTCATATTCTAAACGAAGTTCCCGGAAAGTGGAAGGCTAAAAGGTCAAAAAGCACTGCCTGGAAGAAGATGACAACGACAACTTTTCTAATCATCTCTCCGTTGCCAACAATAAACTTCTTTTGCGGAAAATACGCTTCGTTTATTGCGGCGGCGTGACGCCTTCAAACCACTTTTCTCTCTCTTCGTGGCAACGAGGTAAAAGTTTTACGAGCAGTACGAGCTATTATTATGAGTTCTTCCCTAATAAAAATTGAGCGGTGAACTAATATTCGATCTGACCGAGTTATTGTTTCGGTGGCCATGACACTATGTACCCTTTTGCACATATGTTGCAGCTCCACGTCAGATGCTTTGCACATTGTCAGAAGGAATAAGTGTGATTTTATTATTTACTTGAAGACCTCGGAGCATTAAGGGAACAGATCCCACCTTTTTTACTTCCTTTTACAAAAAAAGGAAGTACTGTATTCAGAAAAAAAAAATTCACTCAAAAATCGGCTTTAATTTCCATTTTTCTCACCCCCGAATGAATAATGATTTTTTTTTTTTTTTTTGAAACGGCCACACGTAGATATATGCCTAGGAACGTACAGACACCCGAAATATCCATTTTGACGACCCCCGAGTTAATTACAACGAATTTTCTCGCGACGTCCGTACGTACGTATGTGTGTATGTACGTATGTCTCTCGCATAACTCAAAAACGGTATGTCCTAGAAAGTTGAAATTTGGTACGTAGACTCCTAGTGGGATCTAGTTGTGCATCTTCCCTTTTGGTTGCATTCGGATGTTCCTACGAGGGTCTTTTGTCCCTTTTTGGGGGGAAATCATTGTTAATTTCGATGTAAACTCAAGTTGTGTTATAATTTGTCGGACACTTGGCGATATATCGCCAGTCTTTTGGTCGCCAAGTTTTTTCGCCAACTTGGCGACAGATTTGGCTTCTCTTTTTTAATTTGGTTTCAATTTGGGCACTGTTGGTGATATTTAGAAAGTAAACAATTTAATCACATTAGCCAATAGTAGGGAAGCGACATTAAATTGGAGTAAAAGGAAGTCATGTGATGCACACATCAGCTCGTTTTTGTCGGTTTTATGCTTTTCAATGAAATACGGATATGAAAGAAATGGGGTTGTTTCCTTCAGTCAAAAGTACTTCTTTTAGTCAATAGTCACTGAAGTTGATGGAATGAGCAAAAAATTGACATGGAACAAAAATAATACTTTCATTTTCCCAACATTAAATTTTTAATTAATTTTTTAAAATGTCCGATTTTTTTAAACAAGGCGTGATCTTTATGACGTCAGGGTATGTGAGGTATGTGTAGGGTATAAAAATGTGATGCACTTTGGCACGCAGTCCACTGGCACGCTGAACGTTTACGCTTGCTGTCTGCGGAGTTTCTAGCAGAAGCAAATTAAATATTGAGCTCTACGCATCTTAGCCACGACAACGAGTAAAGAAGCGAATTAAATATTGGGCTCTGCGCTAATGGCATCAGTGAATGGCATTTCATCACTTGTGATGTCATGTGCAGAAGCGTAAAAAATGAAATTGAATCGGAGCATCGGATAAAATAATTGTTAAAAAATAGTAAACTTTGTTAAAGTATTTAAAAAATGGTCCAATTTTATGTTTTTAAGCATGTTCTATCAGAAAAAGATACTTTTAAAATTTCAAAAAAAAAAACCCTTCGGAAAAAATACAAGAACAAGACATCTCTAACCAATATCCCAATAGATTTTTTTAAAACAAGCTATAAGGGGCTGGAGAAAGGGGAAAACAGCTTTACCTATTTTGTTGTACCATTTGGTAACTACAATCCTTGTCTTTTTTTTTCACAAGTGTCGCATCGTTTCTTATTGAAACGAAATTTTATTTGAAATTTTAGTAAAATATTAAAATTTATTTGGATTTGCATATGTATTTCGAGACAATTCCAATACGTAGCCATAAATAACAATTAAGTGCACATTGTTTATTTTATTCTTTAACAATTCATTGCATTAAAGACAGTTCTACTGCTCGTTTTCCTAATCCGACACTTACCGCCAATTTCCGCATGCATCAGGTCTGCTGTGATTTGATCAAAATAGGGAGGGAAACCCGTAAGTAGAAGTTGCAAAATAACGTGTTCAAACTTCAAAGACAGCAAGTGTGAGCGGTAAGTGCCCATCATCAACCTATCGCCCCTTTTTGAAATGGAATCTGTCCTGAGTGGTAGTCTTCGCTTTCGAGAACGGACAGTAATCACTTTGATGTACATCAATAATTTCATTTTGGAACAGACTTCATTTTTCTCAAATATGCTTCAGGTCGTCACTTCTCGTACTTTTTCGCTTATATTGCCGTAAAAGAAAAAAAGGGGGGAGAAGAAGAAGAGAAACGGCACATTGCGTCGTAAAAGTTAAAACAAAAGAAGTCGTAAACAAATAAAATAATTAAATATTGAAGAATAAGAAAGATTTTTAGATGGGTAAATATGTCCAGTGGTCTACCCTTTTTCCTCCTCCCAAGCGATTTCGACAAAAACTCCTCATTACTATTTTTCTGTTTTTTTTTTTTTTTTTTTTTTTCATTGATCAATTCTTTGTTCAATCTTCAACTGCTCGAAAAATACAGCACTAAGTCATTTCAAGTACGAAAAGCGGATTGACAGCGGTTTTAAGCTACATTCGCTTATAATATTTTTGCATGTTTCCATTTTCGTATTTTTTGCAACTTTCCATTATTACTACTTTCAGTCTTAAATCTGAATTTTCTACGTTGGCATACCATAAAATAGAATTTAAAGCATTATTTCTCCGAGATCGCGTGGCAAGTTTCACTTTACTGAACGCGATATTAAAGTTAATTTGTTAGGTTAACAAAAAGGAATTTTTCTCAAAAATGTTAGAATTTACACATTAATCAACCGCAAGTGCGCGTACCTGAGAGAAACAAAAGTGTTAGGTTCAGTCAAAACTGAACTTTTCTCCATTAAATTGATTTTATAAATCATCTGCTAATTAAAGCCTAATTTCACTAATTAAGCCTGAATATTCATGCTTCAGAATATATAATTGATATAGAAAACGCACGCGACCTTTCATGCTAATATACAGAACGTGCCTGTAAGAGGATTAACAAACCAAAACGTTAATAATCCAAAAATGGCGATTAAAATTGAATGTTCGTGTTTCGAACTAACACAGAACCAGAGATATTTTTAAAGCCTCTTCAAGCTTAATTCACTCATTTAAAACTTATAGATACGCCTAAAAAATTTAGTCATGCGTATTTTCACGCATTGAAAATCGGAAACATGCTTTAAAAATTTAGTCAAGCGTATAATTACGCTTTGTATTTGAAATAAAATTTTAATGTAGTGGAAATAGTCCAGAAAGAAGTTATTAGAAGTTTATAAATATTACGTTGTCTGGAATGCCATACATTATGAATGCAGAAGTTAAAACAAAACACACCTCTTTTTAAACCCCGACACACAAAGGAAGGGGGTTATAAGTTTGACGTGTCTGTGTATCTGTCTGTGGCACTCTAGCGCCTAAACGGATGGACCGATTTTTTTTTTAAATTTTTGTTCGAAGTTATAGTTGATCGAGAGTGTTCCTTCCTAGGTTTCGTCTTCTGATGACATTAATTAACAGAGATATTAACTCAAAACTTCTAAAAGGTTTTTTGCAATTTTTGCAGTGAAAACATAATTACAAATTTTAAAATTTAGTACCAAAATAAAGAGTTTTTTTTTTTTTTTGTGTCTGATAGAATGTGTTTGGAACTTCCATGTTACATAGAATTCAAATTATAACACTTTTTTAAAGCAGATTTTTGATGCGGCTAAGCCTTTATTCACGCGAAATGCTAACCGAATTCATTATTGGCCGACAAGAAAATTAAACGCAATGATTTTAAAATGTTTATCTGTTGCCAGATTCTATTTGTTAACAAATAAAAAACTTTTCATTGCTTTTTAATAGTATAAGGCTTTGAAAGGGATTTTCAATTTTCGCTCTTGATTCTACATTTGCGACTCAGTCGGTTTTTTTTTTTTTTTTTTTTTAATTTTTAATTTTAGTTATTTACCTGATATTTTCCATTTCATTCTTAGAAAGTCAATTTTTCATGAAACTGATCTCTAATGTGGTCTTTTCCTTTTTCTTATATTTCACTCTCTTAAATTCAATTTAATCCTCAACAAAACGTCAATGTCATGCTTTAAAGAAGAAAAAGAACCTAGCTATATCTGATATCTTTGCAATGACCATTTTTGAATGCAGATTCCTACATTGAAAAAGTTGTTCGCATCGTGCTTTGTGGTTAATAATATTACATTTCCAAATGTCTACACTCAGCATATAGGTAATAGTATATAGAATTCAGTCTAACGAATCTTTTTTTATTACGCATTAATTAATCTACGTAGACGCTATTACCCCTTTTCAAGTAGTTTAGGCTGTTGAGAGAATAAAACACCCTAGGTCAATGTAAAAGCGAAGTATATGCAGCTTCTAAGAGCATTTATGTTATTTTATGCCAGGGCTTTTTAAAAGCTTTCCACTTAACTTTTAGTTAATAGTAAATTGTAAAAAAGTAGTCGAAAACTTTGTACTATGGAATGAGTAAAACGACACAACGTGTATAAAGTACAAATAAAGTATTAAAATAGAGTTAAAAACTCAGCAAACAGCTGTTTCGGGGCTGTCAAGTGCAAGCCCCTTCATCAGTGCATAAAAGAAGAACGAAACGCCCCCACAATATAGATTAAACCAAATGAAAGAAAAAAAGTGAAAGAAAGCAAAATAAATGGACATGGAAAAATTTTGCATGTTTTTTGATACATCTAGAACATTTTTGCTTCAGTAGTTAATGATTTGTCGAGTACGCCCCCTTTCCCTGGTGTTTGGAAATCTTATCTTTAAAAACTTTTTTCTGTTTGTGACATTTGTCTGCACTATAGGTGTCGTTGCCGTTCTGTGACACAATGTTTCCGGTTTCCATGTCTATTTACTTTGCTTTCTCATTTTTTCTTTCATTTGGTTTGGTCTACATTGAGTGGGCTTTTCGTTCCTCTTTTATGCACTGATGAAGGGGCTTGCATTTGACAACCCCGAAACAGCTGTTTGCTGAGTTTTTAACTCTATTTTAATACTTTATTTGTACTTTATACACGTTGTGTCGTTTTCCTCATACTTTATTTATTTATTTTTTTTATTTTAGAAATCGAAATCATTGGCTACTAAAAGAATTTGCTTTATAAATACTTATATAAATCGTTTATTCATTGAAAAAAACTCTAGTTAATATATGACCTAGAAAAATACACAAAACATGGTAAATAAATAAATGCTTTTGTGCTAAAAAGTTGAAATATAATAAACAACGACAAAAGACGCCAAAAAAAAAAGAAAGAAAAATAATGATAATAAATAAATAGAGTTCAACTGATATTTTTTATGGTGAAATTTTGAATCATATCCTGTAAATATGTTCACTTAGTTGTAGAATAAATAGGATTAAGTTACTGAACAAGAATAGTTTTTAAAATATAAAAAAAAAGTATTAGAAAAAAAGCAGTGGATTATCAGAAATCAGGATCAATTCTGGTTCTTCTGGAATTAAGTGTCTGGAATAAACATTTTCAAGCCCTTCTAAACAGAATTTATTATAAACTAGCAGCCAGGGCGGCTATATTAGACGCCTTTGGCGGCTTGTGCGTCCCGCCTGTAGTGAATTGTTTTTGTGTGTGTGTGTGTGTGTGTGTGTGTGTGTGTGTGTGTGTGTGTGTGTGTGTGTGTGTGTGTGTGTGTGTGTGTGTGTGTGTGTGTGTAAATAAGATCATTAGTTTGCTTTGAACTGTCTAACTATCTTTTTTATTTGGAAATAACTGCTGGCTAGAAAGAAACATCGTCATTTTCACCAATGGGTTCGAACTCAAAAGAAGGAATGTGAAAACGAGTTTCACATTTGTCGTTTTCATTGTCGCTTTTACCATTTTTTTCAACTTCTTAAGCTTCGGAATGTGAAAGGATTTTTTCCTGAAAGGCCTTTTGAAGCTAGACAGGTCAACAGATGCTTTATAAATCACGAAAAATATTGCTCGCTGTATAGCCGTGGTTTGCTCGTTAACAGTGACTTATCCCTCCGTAGCCTTAACGTCGTACCAACCAAGTACTTTTCCCTCCAAGGTCCCCCGTACCTACTACTATTTGTGGTTTAACCAGTTGAATGGGACTTTGAAGACAGTTCTGATTTTTTGATCCAGACCAGAAACCGAGCAATCCCTGGTCCAACATCCCCAGAGGTCAGGGTTGCCAAATTTAGGAACAGTAAACACGGGACAAGCTTCTAGAAGTGAAAGGGGGGGGGGGGCTTATTTTTGAGACATCGTTGTAAGTTCAATCTCTACAAAGCATTAAACCTCACAAAAAGTCGCCTATCAAGGCATAAAAATCGTTTTCATTGCGAATGATGACGCATATATCTCCAATATTAGTTAATGAGCAAAGAAGAAGCAACCACTCGACTCCTCATGGTCCGCCACCAAAACAAAAACATACAAACCAAATCAAAACGAAAACAATTTTTTTGTTTGCTACCACATGATTTTCTTATTGCTCATTATTTCATTTTTTTGTTTATTTTATTTTTTCCCTTAAAATAATGTCTCGTTCTGTAAAATATTGTTATCAGCTAGAATACGGGACTTTAGCCGTCCTGTATGGAAGTTCCCCGGGACGCGGGACACTTTTTCAACATACGGGACTGTCCCTTGAAATCCGGGACGTCTGGCAACCCTGCCAGAGGTATCGTTTCACTTGGAGATTTTTGTTTCCACGAGATTATTTAACGTCTCCCAGTCACCATTAATGAAGACAGTGGGTCTTCGACCGGCTAAGATCGACCCCGGACCCTCTGGTCACAAGTCTGATGCCTAACCAATCAAGCCACCACGGCCCAACCACCAAATACTGTCTGCTCAAGGTTGCTGTGGCATTGACAAACGGCCAGTTAAGACGAGTCTATCAACATGGGCGGGATGAGGAAAAAAACTGATGCGCTTGTTTCGCTCATTTCAATGTGACTCTGCTTAGTTTAGAGGCTAACAAACATCTGCAAAAGCTGGCATCCTTGCAAACAAATACATGCGTCCATTTCCGCCTGCAAGCCGCATGTTTGCATTTCCAAGTCATCGGTGGTCAGACAAGGTATTTTCTCATCCAATCCAGGTTCTCGTTAAAACAGGGATCGTCATAAGCGAGCTTGACTGCATTAGTTCAAAGTTGGAGAGTCCTTTTTGAAGCACATTGCACGCATATGGGCTTATTCTTTTTTTTTAAAAGTGGTTTTTTCACAACCTTGCAATAGTTCTGGTAAGTAATGTATATGTACCAGGGCCGTAACAAGACTTTTGTTTTGGGAAAAGCTTCAGCAACACAATTCTTGTGAAATTTATATGATCAATAAAATTCAATTTTATTCGTATAGTCTATTGAATGTTATTACAGTAAGTTGTTTAAACAAGGTGATGCTACTTAAGGGGAATTAATATGAGCAAATATAAAAGTTGACGCATCTATTAAATGAAAAAAATAATAATGTCTCCGTTTCGTAATTTTACCCCTGTTAAATATTTCATACTTTTTTAATACATCAAAAAGAAAAAAATAGATTTATGGAATCTTGAACGCTCATTCGAATATTCATAAAATTAATGTCTTTTGACATTCACAAAATGTGTAAAATATAGAGTTTGGCAGTTTTAAATTAAAAGAAATTTAATGTTTTTTGTTAGCATCAAGTATTTAAATTCTGAATGAAACTAAGGTTTTGTAAGAAATGATGTTTTCAATAACTACAACAACAGTAAATACTGAAGATAAAGCACTGAGTTTGTACAATTCGTCAATAGTAATAATTTCATTTTTAGATGAAATTGAAAAAGAAATAGTCTATATATAAATAAAACAAAGAATATGTGTATATGTTAAGATAAATAAATACCTTTGTGCTGAACAGTAAAGTAAGACAGAACAACGTTAGAAGAAGCACAAATTTGTAAATTACAGCAGACACGTGTTTCGGCGTTACAGGGAACGCCTTTTTCAATGCAAAAAATAATGAGCTTATGGATGAAAAGACATCCGACAAAAGCCAAGAGCAGATAAGCATGCAGCTTAAAAGATAAAAACAGCGGATTAGCCAAACACCAATGACAAAGTTATAAACCGATCAGGAACCAATAGGAATGCAAGCAAAGGCTAAGAGCTTTCTCTTAGGTGCGAACCCAGAAAGAAAGATTTCAATTGGACAAAGATTAAGCCGAAGCTTAAACAAAAAGAAAAGAAATTGTCAGTAACCGTGAACCGCAAGAAAGGAAAAGTTGAATGGAAAACCATGAAATAAAATAAACAGAAACAAAATATATTCGAAAAAAGGAAAAATAAAGATAAATAGAAGAAAATTGGGGGGGGGGGAGTGTCAATCAAGACAAAAAGGTAAAATTAAACAAAGGAAGATCGATAAAAACGTATGAAAAAAAAGGGGGGGGGAATGGGGGAAAGGACAGTATTAAAGATATGGGAGCCAAATGTTAGAAAAATATGGAACTGCACTAAGATCGTTAACTAAGTTAGAACAGTTCCTCAAAATATGAAAGGATTCCCAAAAGTCAAGATCTGATGAATTGGGGCATTTTTGGATAATCTGATAAGAGTTAAAATCAAAAGAGTGATTCGAATCCCAACAGTGTTGAGCAATACTAGACTTATTTAATTGTTGTTTTTTCACATAATTTTGATGCTCTTTCAAGCGAATTTTTAAAGCACGCCGAGTCTGCCCAATATAGGCAAGTTTACAACTACAATTAATTCTATAAATTCCACAACAATTAAGAGGGTGAATAGGATCTTTAAGAGAAGAGAATGAAAGTTTATTAATAGGAGAGAACACCACCTGGAATTGGAAACGTTTTAGAATCTTAGCAACCTGATAGCTTACAGATGGGAAGAATGGCAAAACAACCAAATTCTTTCTGATGAAGGTTCGGTTAAGAACATTAGTTTGAGTGTTTATTGTTATGCCTTCGTAGAAGACTTTCTGAATTTCATTTCACCAATACGGAAATTGAGGATTTAATTTTCCTTACCCGTACTTGTCTTAAGCAATGTTCTTTTATTTTTAATGGGAAATTTTATATTATGTTAGATGGTCTGGCTATGGGAAACCCACTTAGCCCCATTCTTAGTGATATTTACATGCATTATTTTGAGGTTAAGCTGTTCCAAAAAACTGCAGTTTCAATTTTATGTTCGGTATGTTGATGATTGTTTTGTTCTAATGAACCAGAATCAGTTTGAGAGTGATGAGGTTTTATCTATTTTAAACTCCATTCATCCTCATATTCAGTTTTCTTGTGAGAAAGAACGGAATAATTGCATTTCATTTCTTGATGTACTTGTTTCTCGTACTGAAATTGGTTTTGAAACTACTGTTTATCGCAAACCTTTTGCTGTTTCTTTACCTCCTCATAGACTATCGTCTCATCCTCCAAATCAAAAATATTCTGCTTTCAATTCTTTTGTTTATCGCGCAATTAATATTTGTTCTTCGTCGGAACTTCTCAAAGTGGAACTTAATTATCTTAAAGCTGTGGCAATTGATAGAGACTATCCGCCAACTTTGATTGATTCCATTTATAAAAAACTTTCAAATAAATCCCAAACTAATGTTCTTAACCGAACCTTCATCAGAAAGAATTTGGTTGTTTTGCCATTCTTCCCATCTGTAAGCTATCAGGTTGCTAAGATTCTAAAACGTTTCCAATTCCAGGTGGTGTTCTCTCCTATTAATAAACTTTCATTCTCTTCTCTTAAAGATCCTATTCACCCTCTTAATTGTTGTGGAATTTATAGAATTAATTGTAGTTGTAAACTTGCCTATATTGGACAGACTCGGCGTGCTTTAAAAATTCGCTTGAAAGAGCATCAAAATTATGTGAAAAAACAACAATTAAATAAGTCTAGTATTGCTCAACACTGTTGGGATTCGAATCACTCTTTTGATTTTAACTCTTATCAGATTATCCAAAAATGCCCCAATTCATCAGATCTTGACTTTTGGGAATCCTTTCATATTTTGAGGAACTGTTCTAACTTATTTAACGATCTTAGTGCAGTTCCATATTTTTCTAACATTTGGCTCCCATATCTTTAATATTGTCCTTTCCCCATTCCCCCCCCCTTTTTTTCATACGTTTTTATCGATCTTCCTTTGTTTATTTTTACCTTTTTGTCTTGATTGACACTCCCCCCCCCCCAATTTTCTTCTATTTATCTTTATTTTTCCTTTTTTCGAATATATTTTGTTTCTGTTTATTTTATTTCATGGTTTTCCATTCAACTTTTCCTTTCTTGCGGTTCACGGTTACTGACAATTTCTTTTCTTTTTGTTTAAGCTTCGGCTTAATCTTTGTCCAATTGAAATCTTTCTTTCTGGGTTCGCACCTAAGAGAAAGCGCTTAGCCTTTGCTTGCATTCCTATTGGTTCCTGATCGGTTTAAAACTTTGTCATTGGTGTTTGGCTAATCCGCTGTTTTTATCTTTTAAGCTGCATGCTTATCTGCTCTTGGCTTTTGTCGGATGTCTTTTCATCCATAAGCTCATTATTTTTTGCATTGAAAAAGGCGTTCCCTGTAACGCCGAAACACGTGTCTGCTGTAATTTACAAATTTGTGCTTCTTCTAATGTGTATATGTTCCCTATACAAATCCACAATTTACGTCTGATCTCGACCACGTTTGACAGGGAGGTATTTGGGCACCCGAGAAGGAAAGTAGAGGGGTTTTCGAACACCAAATAGAACCGAACCGTTTGAAGTTTAATTTTAGGGCCCGAAAATGTCATTAAACGGCTCTTTCTACCCGAAATAATTATCCGATCAGTTCAATTTTGACGCCATTCGAAAGCCATGAAGTTCATTTCCTTCGAATTTTAAAAAAGAAAAAAAAAGGCTGTAAAATCACCGGGAAACAATTTAAAAAGCACTGCTAAGCCTAATGGAACAGAAATTTTAAATCGGAAAATTATCGTTTGCGTGATCTCATTTTAAATAAGCATTCAGAAGGTTGCAACTTTTTTTTTTCCTCGGCTGGGATTAAATAAAATTTTGTTTTCGTTTTGAGGTAATTTTTTTTTTTTTTTTGAGCAATCACGATTGCTTATTGTTCTCATTTGACCGTTTTTGGCGTCCATGCCTTTTTCAACTTGGACCAGGGACACCAGCACCACCGCCCACCGTCCTCTGCTGGCGGCTCGGAGCGGCTGCTCTGGTTTTGAGCTATCCGATCTCCTGGTCGGAGGCGTCCATGCCCTACACACACGCACGTTCACACACATACACACACACGACTTCACACTCATATACTCACACACGCCTACGTGCATACACACAGGTCTACGCGCACACACAACTATGCACACGTAGGAGGAGAGACAGGCTTGGGGGGGGGGGGGGCAGGAGCCGTTTCTAGAAACAATAACTCCAATGAGTAGGGTCCTGTCTCAGTTCGTGATTGCGAAAAAACATAATTTGAATGCAAAATTTCAGAATTCAATTTTTTTTTTTTTTTTTTAAGGATTTCATTGTTTTTATAGAGGGTTGCGTTTATTTTTTCGGGAACTTTTGATTTGTCGCTTACTTTCTTTAAGAATGATTAATCTGAATATATTATTGGAAATTTTGTAGTGTTTTTTGCCCTCCAATTGAAGCCTGATTGTTGAACACGCGTCAGTTGATATAACTTTTATTTTCGAGGTAGGCTGTGCAAAACTGGGCAATGCAGCTAGTAATAAAATAAGAATAAAATAGCAATGAAAGTTTTTCAGCAAAAAAGTACAATAAACTTATTTTTTTATATTTTTTTGTTATTAATATTTTTTAATTTTATTTATTTATTTATCTATTTATTTTGAAATTTTGAAATTTTTCGGAGGGAGTTTAAACTTTTGAAACCCACCCGGTAAATGCGGCCATGATATGTACAATTAAATACTGATGATAAAGCAGTGAATTTGTAAAATTCATCAGTAGTAATAATTCTATTTTGAAATGAAATTGAAAAAGAAATAATAAAATAGAAATAAAATAATAATGAAAGTTTTTCAGCAAAAAAAAAAAAAGATAACAAAAGACATCTTTTCATTAGTTTTGAAGATTTTCGAAGAGGGGTTAAACCCTAGAAACCCGCCCTATAAAGACGGCCATGATATGTAAAATGAACTCATTGAAGAAAAGAAAAACACGGCGGTTTCGTTATCGAAACAGACGCGGAGCCAACAGCGTGACGATCCTTAGGAGTTTCTGCTAAACATAAGGAAAAAAAACCTCCAAAGCGCCCCACATACGCCACTTTATCTCCAACCGAAACCGAAACATATCATTGCCCTATTTTGATGTTCTGCATTTCCGAGTTCTCATCTCGGAACGTCGTCCGGAGAGAAAGTCTCGCAGACATTCAAAAGCAAAGGACCCACACCGCAGAGCATAAAATGTGTGGATCCCGGCCAAAATAGAGACGATAAGTATTCGGAATGGGAGGAAGAGTTGGCTTCTACAATGGGGAAAGGCGTTGATAAAAGTCGCATAAATCTGTGCACGCATATCTGAGTGTGCAGAGAAAAGGGCTTGGGGAGAGCAAATGGTTTTTCTTCGCTCTAAGTAAAACTTGCGTATTTCTGATAGCGTGACACAAGGAGGATCATGTTTTTGAGTATATATACCGTGGTATACAATATGAAACAGCGATTTGTATTTGTAGGGGTTGCTTACTATTTTTGTCTATTTCATCACTGCTGTTCACAACTCCAACAAACTATAGGGAGCGCTGCAGCCACTGTCTAATGGCGGATGAAAAAGGTAAAACAAACACACACCGTAACTTATAACTTGCTTTGACGCTTAGTGAATGACAGTAATTTTTCACCGTGTTTGTGGGAAACTTTCTTTTCTATTCTTCTGAAATTACATTACATCATAAACTGTCTGAAGCCTATAATTTACCCCAAAGAAAACACGTGGAATGGAATGTTTTACCTTTTTCTTTAGTATTGTTAATCACCGCAAGGTAGCGTATTCGAGCTCTGGAGTTGCGAATTGATATGATTAGGAGTTAATTTCTGACAAAGGGGCTTTTGTCCGCAAGCCTTTTTTTTTTACTCGTAAAGAGCCATCTGTAATTTGTGAAAACTAATATAAAATTGAAAAAAAAAAAAAACAGGAGCTGAGCTCCCGTGAACTCCCATGCAAATTAGGAACAAGATATAATCTTAATACAGTAGGACCTCTCAAGAAGGGACACTAAAGGGAACGGCCAATTTGTCCCATAAATGGAGGTGTCCCTTCTTCGGAGGTAGATGAATTATTGCATGCTGTGTCGACTCAGTATGATTTCATAATAAAAGTAACACTCAAGATTAATTATTTAAAATGTTTCTTATATATGTACCAAATAAAATTCAGAATTATTCAAACTGAGAAAAAAAAATTTAAATTGTATCAAAAGTTTTCTGGTATCTAAGTTATGATGATTAGGACGATTAAAGAACTGATTTTCATTCATTACAATTTTGAATTAATGCGTTACATGGATTTCATTGATGTCATGTAATTTACAATGCAAAAAGCAGTTTGATAATATTTCAAGTTATCTATACAAAGCTTGTCATGGGCGGCACAGTATTGGTTGGGGCTCAGCCCATTTGAAAACATTGATGAGGGAAAAGCATGAATAGTCCTCGGCAATTATTTTAGCATACTCATTTTATTTATTTGCCTGTTAATGTCAAGACAAACTTTTAGAAGTTATTTTGGGGGGCAAAAAGGGAACCTTGAATTCCTATAAATTCGATACTTAGGATTTATACATAATTTTTCTCTGCGAATGTCCTTTAAAGAGAGGCAAATGCATGGCGGTCCCTATTCAAAAGGACTGGGACCAGAAAAAGTGTCTCCTAAATAAAGGTGTCCCTTAAAGGAGGTACAACTAAATATATCCTAAAGGGAAAGTAATGAGTCATTTAATCTTTTAAGGACTGTGTACCCTAAGCGAAAAATTTATTATTTTCTTTACCTAGGCTTAACCGCGTTTTTTGGAACCGAAGATTTTTATTGTTTGTTTCCTCGTGCGATATTTTTTTCACCGAGATTCTAATAAAGTCATTACGCAAGTTTCACGGAATACCCGCTCGAAATCAAATTTTCAATTGTGTCGATCATCTTATTTGTTTCAAACAGATACAAAATGAGACAAATCTCTTATTGACTATGAATGAAGAAGTCATATGCAAAAACTCTACTTCATTTTAAAAATTGATATCCTAAAAGAAATAATTAAAATTAATCACATTATCTTTTCTTTTAAATAAAAGTCATTAAAAATGCTTCAAAAGCATAATTTGGTCAAGCATTCAGTTAGCAAAAGCTTGTATAAGGTAGGGTAAAATGGGTCACTTTTCAGAGAACAAGTTAGTAGTGTTTTAATCCAGTCAATGAACACATTGTAGCGTGCATGGAATATGCGATAATTTTTGACTTCAGAATATTGTTAGGTGTAGTTAGTAAGTAAACATACTAAAAGTCCCCGACCCTGGGGGTGAGCTAAAGGTGGGAAGGAGGGGGAAGAAAATTTTGGGTTTTTCGAGAAAATGTCGGAAACGGTGGAAAAAATGCGTTTAAAATAAAAATTCAAGCTAAATAAAGTTACTATGAAACTGTTTCTACACATATTTGTCAAATTTCCAATAATTTTCTGGGTATATGTTATGAAAAACCGATGCTTTTCGGAAAAATTCTCTCTTTTTGTCTAATATTTGCTTCTAGTGTCTCCCAGGATAAGTATTCATGAAAGTTGTCAACAACAAAGTTGTAGAGCTTTAAATTTCCTTCAATTTGATATGCTACTTTGTTATATTTTATTCAACCAATCAAAAGTTACCAAATTTCAAACACGCACTTTCATGGCGACTCGAAAGGATCGCGCACTTCCTCCTTCTTCAATGAATTCGACAATCCTGATGGACAATAAAGAAATATCTGTGGATTACTATAACACAAATGATGTTTAAGGTGTGTGGGCGGGGGTCGTGAAATTGCGACTTTGTGACAAGGGGGAAGGAAAAAATAAGAAGCGTGACATCAAGCATTTTTTAATACGAATATGTTTATGAAAAGTAGCTTATAAAACGAATTTTGTGACAAAGGGATGGGGGAGAGTGTTAAAAATGTTGAAAAAAAGTATGACATTATTTATGGACAGCCCTTTACCAAGGAATCGGACGAAGATTTGCAAAATTACGTATATGCAGTATGAACTGGTGGACTGAGGACGTGCAGAAAGTCAGCACTATACGTACTGTTTAAGGAAATTGATAACGACATTGGTTTAATTTAATTAGAATTAGTTGTTACTCAGGATAGTCTGCAAAACTGTTAGGCAAAAAGAGACGACTGTATAAACCATATGGACATCAACGTCAGTTAGAAAATTGAAACGACGGTCAAACAAGAAGGTTTCTGTCCAACTTTCATAATAACAGTCAGTTGAAAAATCCGCTACCTATGAAGTTGCTGAAAAACGAGACAAATACGCTCAGAGCTTTAGGTGATGTTGACGTTGATATTGCAAAGACGGCTATCATCAGATGGCAAAATTCTTCGGTAGCCATCATTTGAGAGAAAGTCCTCCTGGTTGTCCTCTTGATAGCCAAATCCTCAACTGATCACGACATTCTGCCAGAAATTTAACATCATATAACATGTAT
This sequence comes from Uloborus diversus, assembly GCF_026930045.1. Classification (NCBI taxonomy): domain Eukaryota; kingdom Metazoa; phylum Arthropoda; class Arachnida; order Araneae; family Uloboridae; genus Uloborus; species Uloborus diversus. The sequence goes on from NC_072737.1 coordinate 138,614,713, forward strand.
CTAAGGTATATATCAACAGTTCTTCTTCCCCTGAATCCATTGAGGCTGCTGGGGTCAGATCTGTCTCTCATGGTATGGGGCTCTAGCCACAGAAAAGTCCCTCATTGAGTTCCGTTACAGATCATTTATCAAAGTAGCTGCAAACATCAGGACTGATCTCTAACTCTGCCGTACCACCAAGTTTACCTGTAGCTAGGAACTTAATGGTGAAGTACCGGATTGGTGGTTTGGGAAAGGAGGAATGGCTAACTCGTGCTGAAACTCTCTGAATCGGATGTTGCTCCTGGCGGAATCTGGAAGATGATTTTGACAGATTACTTTTCGACAAGTGACCAGGAGGTCACTTGCAGAAAATCATCTTCAGACTACTCTGTCGTAAGTTTGCATTGCAAGGGCAGTTGCAACAACGGAATCAAAATATTTATCCAGGACGAAGGGGACGGACGATGACATCAATGCTTTACCAATTTCTAAGAACAACTTTTCCACTGCTGGTGACATGACCCTTCCTCCTCAGAATTGAGCCAAGATGTTACCTTAAAGATGATATTTTCATTTTCTAATTACTGTCAGTCCATATTCCATATAATCACTTTCAAAATATGATAAATAATAATGTAATAAAAACTATAATTACCAAAATGTGCTAGCGGCCAGCTACATTTACCTTATTTCTATTATTAAAATTTTCATTATCCTGGAATAGCGTCACATATTCATTTCAGTAAGAGTAACGAAACTGAGTACATGCTAGAACTTCATATAGTTTTTGATTGCTTGTCAGCTGGGTGTCACTGTGATTTGACATAGGCTTCGTATTTCTTTGGTATCAGGTTTGAATCTGCAGTTCAAGTGTTCAGCCGGTGGATTTTCAAGACACAGAAAACTGTCAGGGTCCTTGTCACACGATTGCTGCACTGATCGCCTCGAGCGCCTGCTTGGCACAGACAATCAATCTAGGGCCGTTTCCATAGACACTTTCGACCCTGGAAAAACCTGCTTTTCACCGCCTTCCAGTTATTTGCGGGGAAAATGTGGATTTTTTCTCCTCCTGCTAGCTTCTGGAGTGAAAGCGGTGTTTTTACCCAGAATGCATTACGTGAAACAAGTTCGTCTACTAGCCGCTAAGGATGCTGGGTAAAAACCGCTTTCTCTGGTATAATGGGAGAACCTCTTTTTACATGGAAACGAGGAATTTTTCAATCGGGTTTTTTGCGGAGATAGAGCGGGGATTTACCGGGTCGAAAAGTAAGTTGTGAACGCGGCTATTGAGACAAAATTAAAGAGATTTTTTCCCCCGAAAGGTATTGGATTTTAAGAAAGCAATCATAAAAAAACATTGGAAATGTGACATATATGAAGGAAAACAATTTCAAAATAAATTTAGTTAAATTTCACTTCTATTCGGAACACATTTTTCCTGCCGCTTCCGAGATATAATCGAAAACCACAAAATTTGGAGCCCCTTTCCCACATTTGACACCCCCCCCTAGGGTCGGGGACTTTCAGTATGTTTACTTATTAATTACTTCTAACAAATTTCTTAATGAGGAAATGCTGGCTTTCTACACTTCCTCAGTTCACTTTCGTTAAATAATGCAATGGGTATGGAGCTAATTCATACTGCATAAACGTACTTCTGCAAATCTTCGTCCGATTTCTTGGTAAGAGGCTGTTCATAAATGTTACACTTTTTCTCAACATTTTGACCCCCTCCCCATTTTTCACAAAGTACTTTTCATAAACTAATTTTTATAAACATATTCGTATTAAAAAATGCTTAATGTGACACTTCTTACTCTTTCCCTCCCCCTTGTCACAAAGTCATAATTTTAAGACCCCCCCCCCCCCCAATCCTTAAACATCATTTGTGGTGAAGTAATCCACAAATACTTCTTTATTGTCCATCAGGATTGTCGAATTCATTGAAGAAAGAGGAAGTTCGCGATCCTTTCGAGTCGGTTTGAAATTTGTGAATGGCAACTGTTCCATTTTTTGCCATGAAAGTGCGTGTTTGAAATTCTGTAACTTTTGATTGGTTGAATAAAATATAACAAAGTAGCATATCAAATTGAAGAAAATTTAAAGCTCTACAACTTTGTCATTGACATTTTTTATGAATACTGATACTGGGAAGCAGTAGGAGCAAATGTTTGACAAAAAAAGAGAATTTTTCCGAAAATCATCGATTTTTCATAACGTAAACCAGGAAAATCAGTGGAAATTTGACACATATGTGTAGAAACAGTTTCATAGTAACTTTATTTAGCTTCAATTTTTATTTTAAACGCATTTTTTCCACCGTTTCCGACATTTTCTCGAAAAACCCAAAATTTTCTTCCCCCCTCCCTCCCATCTTTAGCTCACCCCCCAGGGTCGGGAACTTTTAGTATGTTTACTTACTAACTACCCTAACAATATTCTGAAGTCAAAAATTATCGCATATTCCATGCACGCTACACCCCTGTTTTTAGCACTCATTGACTGGACTATTTTCAATTAACATTAAAATCAGAAATGGATTTCTTTTTTTAATTGCATGTTGATATTACATTTTCTCAGATTATTTGTATGCAATTTCAACATTAGCTTTTAAATTATAAATAAGTTTAACTGTTCAAAAAATGAGTAGAAATGTTTCCAAACTCCATATGATACAATGAGAAGCAAAGAGATGTAAGTGCCAAAATTAAAAATTTGGAAATAATCAGTACAAATGGTAGGAGAACCTCTCCTCTGTTTTAGGACGACATGGTACTAGTGGCTATAGTGGGTCCTGATATAAAGCGTGAACTAGAAAAAATGTTCAATGATTGCCTACCTAGGATCTGAACTTTAAACACGTGATACTTTCAACGGTCCACTTACATCCCTTTACTTCTCACTACCTGTATGAGAAACTCAGCAAAGTTTTTTTTAATTTTCATTATTATTATAAAGTTTTTGATAAGTGATTAAATTTCTATAAGCAGCGATGTTCCCATCAATTTTTCTGAGAGTATACTCCCTGTAATCCATTACGCACAATATGTGTATGCAATCATATACATAATATGTCATAAAATAAAAATTTTTGAAGCTTGAAGATATATACGCTGTATGTCTAAAAAATTATTTGAGAGTATACGGCGTATCTGGAATAAACTCTATGGGAACACCACTGTCTATAAGGATTTACAGACCCGACGCGACGTGAGATCATGTCAGCCCAGTCGGAAACTAGGTTCCCGATCCTTGGGGGGGGGGGGGGGGGGAGCGACATTGACGCACAAAAAAGAAAGAAAAAAAAGAAGAAAAGAAAGAAAATGAAAAAAGAAAAGAGGGGGAAAACTCTGAATAAATGGAAACGAAAATATAAAGTAAAACTTACTCTTTGGGTTTTTACTGTTATGGCACTTATAAATTATTTTCTAGTAAGCAGTTTTTCTCATTTTTTTTCTCCCCCCCCCCCTTCTTTTTCTTTTTCCCCTTCTTTTTCTTTCTTTTTTTGGACGGGCGGGGGGTCGGACGACGAAACTTCTTAAGGGCCCGCCTCGGCTCTTTGTAGCCCTGATGATTTAACTGAAACTGAACTAAGATAAATAAATATCTTTGTGCTGAACATAATGTAAGAAACAAAAACGTCAAAAAAAAACAAATTGCAGATTACAGCAGATACGTGTTTCGACGGTACAGGGAACGCATTTTTCAAAAAGTAATGAGCTTATGGAAAGACATCCGACAAAAGCGTTCCCTCTAACGCCGAAACACGTGTCTGCAGTAATCTGCAATTTTGTGCCTTTTGACGTAGTTATTTCTTACTTCACTGAAACTGAACCCCTCAAACTGAAAATTATAAGAATCACTTTTAGAAGCGTTTCCTGATTCGAACAGAAACATGTTAAAATGAACCACAACGGACTCATCCCACAGTCCAACCTTCACATGCAGCATAAGCCAGTCCATGTCAGGTGCCGAGTTCGAACTGAGGGAAAACCGCATAAATCCGATAATACCAACAGACGTGACGTTTGGGGGGGGACGGAGCTCGGACCAGAGACAATTCCAACCTTCCTCTGGATTCTGCTCGGTCGTCGGGCTCATTAACAATTAATGTGAGAGTAACAGATTGCATGCAGCGTAATTAAGATTGTGGGAAACAAGCGCATATTAGTGCCTTAATTAAAGTTCCCTACGAGCCTTAATACCACGCCGAAGAAATCCCTTTATTTCCTGACGAATTCCCTAAGAAGCGGGTGATGGGATTATTTGAAGTTAGTGCGTATGTGAAACGCCTCTCTCTTTTTAGATCAGCGTTGGCGGTCTTTTACGATGAAGATGGGACTTGGTCCGGATGTTTAATGGGATTTTCAGGCAGAGAAAGGAGTTTGGGGAGGAAAGGCTATTTAAACGAGTTATTCGTAATCTTTAAAACAAACTTGATGGCTTTATTCATTTCCAAATGTTTTCACTTTCTGGAGTAAAGTTATTTATAGATTGCATGATAAATCTTTCTTTAACAATTTGCTATAGTCATATTAAAAATGTTTTATAACAATCACATGAATTTTGCCTACCATCTAAAAAACGAGTTATTCATAATCTTTAAAACAAACTTGATGGCTTTATTCTTTTCCAAATGTTGTCACTTTCTGGAATAAAGTTGTTTATAGATTGCATGATAAATCTTTCTTTAACAATTTGCTGTTAGTCAGATTAAAAATTAAAATGTTTTATAACAATCACATGAATTTCATCTACCATCTAATAAACTAGCTATTCATAATTTTTAAAACACACTTGATGGATTTATTCTTTTCAAAATGTTTTCACTTTCTGGAGTAAATTTGTTTATAGATTTCATGATAAATCTTTCTTGAAAAAAATGCAAGTAGTCTGATTAAAAATTCTTTATAACAATCTCATGAATCTCATCTACCATCTGATAAATGAGTTATTCGTAATCTTGAAAACAAACTTTATAGTTTAATTATTTTTCAAATGTTTTCACTTTCTGGAGAAAAGTTGCTTAAAGATTGCATGATAAATCTTTCTTCAATGATTTACTATTATTCAGATCAAAAGTGCACACATGAATTTCATCTACCACTCAATAATGGTACATTTAAATAAATATCCCCAAAACTATAAATAAATCGACAAATATTGAAAAGAATGTTATTTTGAATGCATTACTAGCACCACTAGCGCAGCTGGAATTTACCTCCTGGGGTGGCATTACATGTTTAAACTGCAGTGCAATGATTAGCAAAATGTGTTAAGGATGAATTTGAACCTGGTTATAAAAGGATTTTGAATAGTTCGTAGTAGTGATGGGTATAATCGAGTTCGCAAATTGAATCACTCGATTATTCAAGATCATTCAAGAACTCGATTATCACGAGCTCCCGATTATCAGACCTCGAGTTCTCGATTATCAGACCTCGAGTTATCGATTATCAGACCTCGAGTTATCGATTATCAGACCTCGAGTTATCGATTATCAGACCTCGAGTTATCGATTATCAGACCTCGAGTTCTCGATTATCATAACTCAAGTTCTCGACTATCGCTTCTCGAGTTCTCGATTATCACATCTCGAGTTCTCGATTATCGCATCTCGAGTTCTCGATTATCGAATTTCGAGTTCTCGATTATCGCATCTCGAGTTCTCGATTATCACATCCCGAGATCTCAATTAAAAATAATCGAGAAGTCAATCGCTCTCGATATTTATTCTCGATTGACAATCTATCGAGTTCTCGATTTCAATAGATCACGATTATCAATCACTCGAGTTCTCAGTTTCGACAAATCTCGATTGTCAATCACTCCGATTAGGAGAAATACTCGATTCCCAAGATCTCGATCATCAAAAGTTCTCGATTATGCCCATCAATAGTTTGTAGCGATATTATTTCTTAAGTTTGATAGACAAGTCGGGGATTTTTCTTTACTTATATGCCAATAGATAAAATAACACTACTCAAATAAGAGTAGGGCATTTAATAATACAGAAGTTGTAGATCACAGTTACCCTGAATAAGTGTAAGACGTACGGAAGTTTTCGAGCATGTATATTTTTAAAAATAATACTGTAAACACTGAAAAACAAACCTTCCGCTCGTGTCATACTTTGCCCAACTGCAAAATTTATTCTGTTACTTAGGTGTAGAATTTTCCTCACCCCTTTCATGAATCATACTCAAATCTACTGTTGCTACAAGAATTTGTTTCGCTCTTTCAGAAGATTGGTAGACGGTTTAATTCATGTAAATTGCATCATGATTTAGATTCTACTCGTTCATTTTGACAACGGAAACAACTTAAATATTTATTTTTACAATTTATTTTTTTTTTTGTATGTTTTAACATTTTATTTATTATTTTTTTATTAATTTTGTCTGGAGTTACTTTGAAATAATTGCATGTTAAAAATGCATGTATCCCTACTGATGAAATCATTCAACGAATAAGTTGGATAACTAACTTATACATAATTTTAAAAATTAGGTTTTAAATAAATATTTTGAGCAAAACTTTTAGGCAATCGTTTTGAAAAAACGTTGTTGCTTTTTTTCGAAACTTTAAAAGCATTTTTTCCCGTATAAGACTAACAGTCAAATTTATATTTCAACGAATATGGATCATTTTATTTCTGAGATTCAGTCAAGTATCTTTTTCCCATGATGAATGATACATACATATTTTTGTTTTCTTACATTTTTGAACAAAGTTATGAAACAAATTATTAGAAATTTCTTCATATTGTATATATATATATATATATATATATATATATATATATATATATATATATATATAGGATGTGTGTCTGTGTGCGTTTTTATGCGTCTTTGAAAAACATACTGATTACAAGTTGATTTAAAAATAGTACGAATTTCAGAAAAAAATTTTACCATTGAATTTGTTCCACTTCGGAGACAGAATAGCTGTTTCCTTAATGAATTTGATTTAATTGAAATCCACTGCTGTAATACAATTACAATAAGCGTCAGACACGACTATAAAATCACTTTTTCTATAGTTTTCTTTGAAGCCACTGAATAACTGAATTCTGCAACTTCTAAGCTCCTCCATACCTAAGCCGATAACAGTTAGCTTGCAAGGAAATGAAAACCGATGATTTTTTTTTTCTACCAAGTTTCTGCACGTTACATTTAAAAGGTGTACTACTGAACATACAACGTTTTTTTTCCCCCTCCTTTTCGAAAAAAAAGAGATTCGTTCTTATAGCGTTTTCCTTCTCCCTGTCACGCTGATAACAGCTATCTCGTTTTGGCTCTTTAATCTGAACTTGACTGATTTTGTTGTTGGAACAGAATTCTGACATAAGTAACTAAAGATCTTGGGCCTGCCTAACACATTTCTTGTCGCTTTCTGAAAAAATGTTCTTACTTTTTTTTTTTTTTTTTTGACTTCAAACAGCGTAGTATTTTTGTGTTGTATTTTTGTTTTTATTATTTTCTTTTTAATTTTTCCCCTCCCCTTCTCTTTCTCTCCTTTTTCTTTCGTTTTACTTTACGGTTTTGGGGTCGAATTCGGGAATGATAAACATGTATGGAACAAGCATTTTGTGGTATACAGCAAAACCTCAATAATTCAAAATTCTTTTAACCAAAACCTCGTCTAATCGACTTCGTTTCAATCGAAGTTCTACTGTATATTATTTTTCATTCTTGGTTGTATTCAATGGGGACAAAGTATTTTACAAATCCTTTCTTATTCACAGTTTTAAGCTTACGGATTATTTATACTTCTTCAAACATCAATGAGTTTTTGGATTTACTGTGACGAGCCACAGAGAGGTAAGGCAAGTTCCTTGTCACTGTGGTTGCCGGGCCCCCTCCCCCATAAAAGTTATAAAATAAAAACTAATTGGATTCCAAGCTGGGCCCCCTCAAGATCCGGGCCCCTAGTTTCCTACTAGGATGTCATAGCCTCCCGTCGACCCTGTTACTTTTAAGAATTAGAAGTGGCAGCCAGCCTAAAGTACTAGATCGTTCAAAATTGGCTACATTTGTTGGAGTAAATTTTTACTCTACATCTTGCGAACATTTTTTCGGTTTCGTATCATTTATCTCTACTAATAATAAAGCTGAAAGTCTCTCTGTCTGTCAGGATCTCTGTCCGGATCTCTGTCTGGATGTCTGGATCTCTGTGACGCGCATAGCGCCTAGACCGTTCGGCCGATTTTCATGAAATTTGGCACAAAGTTAGTCTGTAGCATGGGGGTGAGGACCTTGAAGCGATTTTTCAAAAATTCGATGTGGTTCTTTTTCTATTCCAATTTTAAGAACAAAATTATCATAAGATGGACGTGTAAATTACGAAAGTATCAAACGTGGAACCGTAACGTGGGCACAAGTCAATTGGCGAGATACGAAATTATCATAACGTGGAACCGCAACATGGATACAAGCCAATTGGCGAGAAAATTCACCACACATTATTTGTAAATATACAGGCGAGCCAAAAGACCTTTTAATTTTTTCTATTACGGTCAAAGCCGTGCGGGTACCACTAGTTAATAATATATTAAGTATATTATATAACGTAGAACATGCATTGAAGGGAAGATATACATGTATGATTTTAGTGGTATTGCAGAAATGAATCCACATTGCCTGTGGTAGAAGAGTGGATAGTCATCACGTAGAAAATAGATTTATACATTAATGTTTTCAAACCAATTATTTGCATTTTATTTTGATGATGCTAATAGCATCTTGTTGTTTATTATTGAAAAATACAACAATTAATGGAAGCATCCTAACAGCATGCAAGTTTGAGAGCTTTACCAGTTTATTATCCTTCAATCAATCTTATCTCAATGTAAGGTATTTTTCTTGTGAGAGAATTGCCCACATTTTCCAAACTGAAACTTATCTTCTGTAGGTGAACTGTCATATTCGAAATTGGATTACGTAAAGCAGATCAGTGATCCGCTTTGCCTAATCCACTTTATTCGAACTTGGCAGCTAGAATGACATTAATGTCGACTACTCGGACATTTAGGTCCAACAGGAAACTACATATCACGTATGTATTTATTTCTTATCCATCATAAAAGTAGATCTTTATCGAATCTTTAACGTAATCTATTTTATTTAATTGCAGCACATTTTCCTTGCTTTCCTTTTTCTACGTAATATATTTTATAAATAGGTAGAATTCAGGAGTGCAACATAAGTTACTGAAAAGAAGTATAAATACGACTGGTGATCTGTATTGGGGTATTTGACGAACTATGATCAATGCACTTTGGGATACTTGCTTAGGTTTTGTACTTATTATCTTTCCTTGGACTTGATCGCGTTTTTTGAAACCGAAACCTTTTAATGTTTGTTTTGAAGTACGATATTTTTTTGCCTAGATTCTGCCGAAATCAATATGCAATTTTCACGGAATAACCTTTCGAAATTCAATTTTCAGCTGTGTCAACCAACTTATATGCTTCAGAAATATGCAAAACGACACAGTTCTCTTATTGACTATGAATGAAGAATGCAAAAACTAATTCATTTTTAACTTGATATGATAAACTAAATAGTTAAAACGAATCAAACCGTCTTCATTTTTAAGTACAGTCATTAGAAAAATACTTCAAAAATGTACTTTTGATCCAGCATAAATATTTACAATCAGCTTAAATTTGCATCAGTTTAGAGTCTGACTTTTATAACCAGTTTTAAGATCAAATTTTGCAAATACAAATGGTATTCTACAATGCCCGAAGTTCCTTTAATGCTTATTTAAACTTGAATTGAAACTTGAACTAAAATGGTAAGTGGAAAATCCAATATTGCAGGAACGAAATATAAACCATAATCGATGTAGCTTAACCACAGAGAGATGGTGGATAACCTGGAAGGGGAAACAGAACACTTAGTTTTGTAATAGGTAGGATCAGCGAGAACGCACAAGCAGTAAAGTCTTTACTGCTAGCGCGATCTCGCCGATTCGGTCTATTCGGCCTATTACAAAATGAGGTGGTCCGTTTCCGCTTACAATTCATTCGCCATCTCTCCGAGGTCAAGCTACAATAGTTAAGTCAAAAAGAGATTTTTTTTGTTTATAACTACTATTCTCTTTGAGTCGTACTTTTATGCGTTACAGACTTGTTTGTTTAAATCTGTATTTTACTGCATGCTGAAAAAAAGGTCTAAGGATACGTGTAAGTTGATGAGAATTCAAAATATATATAAAGTTTTCAAGTAGGAATAGGTATCAGGGAAAAGTGTCCAGTTTTCAAGTTTAATTTGTTCAACGTATCTAAAAGCACAATTTCATTTTCCTTAATGAAATTGATAGTGGTAGCTAGTTTATTTTCAGTTGCTTAAAACAGCATATTTTTTCTTGTTTTCTTATACCCAAATAGCAACAGAACTTGAGTGTATAATGAAATGCCGTTAGTATTGAGCCATCTTAAACCTCCCCCCCCCCCCCGCCCATCTACCCCGATTCTGGACAATACCGTAGTCGCTCTCTCAGCTTCGAGCTACTAAGTTCTGGCACCAAAATTGTCCGCATGTTTGTGCCTTCCATTTCAAGTCCCTCTCTTCATCAGCAAACGCATTTCTGTCTGACGGATAGCTCGAACTCCACGCAGGATGGCTTCTCAATAGTTCCGCAATCACTGCCGAATGTGCATCAGCGCTCTAATAGCTTTAATTTCCAACTAAATAGCGCAATCTCTGCGACTGCCTGGGAGAGGATGAAATCGCATTATCCGAGCTCGAATCGGAGCCCGAATACAAATTGGGCTCCGGGATAGGGCTCCAATTCTGGTACCAGATTGGATGGCTCCAGAGTATCGAGCCATTTGCGGAAGAGTCCTACATCAGATTTAAGTACAATGTCCCCATTCTGGTTCATTTAGGTTTATGCATCTTGATTGTGCGTCACCTCAAAGTGAAGTTTGTTTATGAATAACAACTCTAAGTAGGCGTCAATGTCATCAATTAGTTTATGGTATGGGGAGAATTGCTTCAAAGTGTTGGAAATAATATTATTGATGTCATTGAATCTGCAGTAATTTTCTGCATCGAACTAAGTACAATTTCCCCAGCGTAGTTCATTCAGGTTTAGTATCTTAATTGTGCGTCACCTCAAAGACAAGTTTGTTTATGAATATCAGCTCGAAGTAGGGATCAATGACAGCAATTAGTTTATAATATTCATATGATTGCTTAATGTGTTGGAAATACTTTTACTAATGTCGTAGATTGCTATAGTTTTATGCATCGAATTAAGTCCAATGTCCCTTTCCTTGTTCATTTAGGTTTAATGCATCTTAATTGCATGTAACCTCAAGGTGAAATTAATTTGTGAACAACAGCTCAATGTAGGAGTGAATGACATCAATTAATTCAAGAATTTCGCATTGATAAAATTGTTTAAATGTATTAGAAATTACATTGATCTCTATAGCATTGCAATAAATTTCGCAATTATTTGCCTCGAACTCAATACAGTGTCACTATTCTGGCTCATGTTTCTTAACATAGTTAAACTACTCCACAGGTTTTGTGATGACTTACTTTCGATTAGAAAAGATGTATATATTTCATTGCCAGACATTTAACTGTGTTATTTCATTGCTGCTGATAATAGAGTAATAACCCCAGTAATTGGCACTTTAAGAGTTTGTCCTTAAACTTACGTCTGTTTTCATTTCTTAGAAAAGAAATATTTACTTGTAAATATTTTTGTATCAAAGAATGCACATCTGTACATCTATTCAGTTCACTAAAAGCAAAAATATTTGAATTCTTATAAAAATGTTTTCATAAAAAGTTACCAAAATCACCATTAATTGGCACCTGATACCCCAGTGTATGACACCTTGTGATCCAGTGATTGGCACACGTTAATAAAATTGGAAAATCACTTTATTTTTCACTTTTAGATTACATACAAATTTCATCATCATAAGAACCATACCTAATATTAATTTAGAGTTGACAATTTTACATAAATTAATGTTAAAGTACACATCTTAACGTCAAAAAAGTATTTTAGAGAAATAAAAATTTGGAATGTTACATGAAAAAAAAAATATCGTGATTATTGCTCTTTTATCAGCCGGCATGCAGTTTTGATTTTAAGAATTACAGCTGTTTTCACATGTTGTTGTTTTGTGCCAGCTAGGCTGGCAAGTGCGCTGCTTCACTTTTTCAACTGTACCGTAATTTGGTGTGAAGTCCGACTTCCACAGTACACACATGCCATAGGGAACCGTTTATAGGGTAGGCAACCATACACAGCATAACAACACATTCACGCAAAGGAAGGACAAGGACAGGAAAGAGAAAGTACATTCATGCCCAACCCGGGATTCGAACCCGGGGCCACCTCATCGCAGTCAGACTCCTCTGACCACTAGACAAGGCGGGCAGCAGCTGTTTTCACCTAAAAAGGAACATTAAACCGATGATTTAAAGGGACAAAAAGAAGAAGAAAGGAAGAAACAGTTCTCTACAGTCACAATATCTGACTGTGATGGCAACACATATGTTTTTTATTTATTTATTTTTTCTAATTTAACAGTAGATCCTGGAGGATTTAAATCAGTAGTAGAACCCATACAATATTTTTGCTGAAAAAGTATCAGAAATCAAACTAGTGACGCATTGAACAACACATTAGGGACTATAAGCACATGTGCCAATTACTGGTGACTAGCAAAATTTAAGCACCATTAAATGGCATCCATCATTTCTTCAAAAACATAAAAAGAGACAAAAATTTTCTTTTACTCACTCAAAGAAACACCTTTCAACTAACAAAACTTTTGACAACCAAAATTTAAAATGAATTTTAAATCAGATTTTAATAAATTGATGTGCATGCTTCCCTTAAGCCGGCGAAGAAACTTTTGCAACAAAAATGGCTGATTCGACAGAAGCCAGAATTGTTTCTCTTTTCTATGCACTGCTACCATTTAGTAATGTGAATTCAAGTTATAATCTTTAAAGTAAATGTACATTCAGTTGATATATAGCCTTCTTCTTTTAAAAGATTGGATATGAATCTTATTTTATGAAGGAAGTGCCATGCACTGGTGACCTGCCAATTACTGGGGGTGTTACCCTAGTTTTGTTAGAACATTAACTTTATTAATAACAGATCGAAATAGGATAAAACACCAAAAACTTGACCACAACTATAAAATTCCTACTTTGTTTTCTTCCATTAGCAATAAGAGCCAAGTTGACTAAGCATATTTTTGTGACACTGTTTATCTTATACTTTGTAAACTTTCTGTTTTTTTTTGTTCCTTAAATTCATTTCCAATAATTTAGCTTAAAATGTGACAAAGACATAAAAATGCTGAGAGAATGTAGAACAAAACAAAATGTCATGATGCGGAAACATCGCATTAGTGAGAAAATATCCCTCACCATAAAAATTTTGCTTTAATCTTAATGCTCCCAAACACATAGATTTTTTTTTTTTTAATTTAGCTAATTCTCCCGGGAAAATCTCAAGTATCTTAAGTTTGTATTGTACCGTTTGTCCATGAAGTTATTTTTATTTAATTCCTGTAAGTTTTCTTTCTTGTCCTGATAGTCGCTCAACAGGAAAGCCTATAATATTAATGACTACTGATAAGTTAAGAGGCCATCCTAAAAAGGAACTTCCTGAATGAGAAGCTCATTTCCAAACTTCTGATGGACATTTTTCGTAATTTCTGTGTCTTTAAAGTGATAAAACTAATCGGAAACAAATTGTTTGCAGGCGACATAATTATTTTTTTTAATCTATTTATTTAGCTAATTCTCCTGGGAAATCTCAAGTTTGTATCGTAGCCTTTGTCCATGAAGTTATTTTTATTTAATTCCTGTAAGTTTTCTTTCTTGTCCCAATAGTCGCTCAACAAGAAAGCCTATAATATTAATGACTACTGATAAGTTAAGAGGACATCCTAAAAATGAACTTACTGAATGAGAAATTCGATCAATAAGCTTCTGATGGAAACTTTCCATTACTTTCTTGCATTAAAGTGATATAACTAATCAAAAAAAAAATGTTTGTAGGCAACTTATTCCCCATTAAAGAAAAGAGGAAAAAAAAAAAACAATTTGGGACACGCGACAAGAAAGAAATAGCACATTTCCTATCCAAGATATATTCTAATTTGCATTTTTTTTTTAATTCTTCCATGTTCAGTTTTATTTTAAAAATCATTCTGATATATCAGTCTCACTTTCCTGTTCAGTTTAGTTTTATTGAATGGTAAAGTTCGTGAAATCTAAGACTAGAAATATATTATTGCGTCATGTAAAAGAATTGAAAATACAATTAATAAAATTAATTGATGGTGAAAAATATTGCGAAATGTACATGTGTCGGAGAAATAAAACTTTCGTAAAACAAAATGTCCACAACTTTTGAACGACATTCTATTTCTAAAAACTCTAATAAGCTAGTTCTAAACTTTTAAAACTTATTTTCATTAAAATAGCTTCAAAATGCATTACTTAAATTTTATTTTCTCAAAGCTAAACAGCATCGTAGCTTAAATGTAGTTCTGAAGTATCAACCGTAGTTTTTTCGTTTTCTTTTTTTTTTTTTTATCTCTGCACTGTTTACGCAAACGAGAAAGAAGAAACGTACTATAAAATGCGTTTTATACTCGAGTCCTCCTTTATACTCTCGAATAAAAAAAGGGAAAGTAAAATGGGTCGCACATAAATCATTCTGTTTCCGAGCTTTTTAGACAGATTCTTTTTTATTCAATAGATATAAATAACGGGCATATATTCAAATCAATGTTAACCATACAAAGAATACTGAGATTGGTCTTTGTTTTGGGCTATAGAATTTAATTCTAAAATGAAATTTGAAAGCATATTTTTTTTTTTAAGTATTAGATACTTAGTACAGTAGAACCTCGTTCATCCGGCTTTCGTTTATACCGATCTCCGGTTTATCCGGATCATATTTGTAGCTTTAAAAAAACATTTATGCTCACATAAATAATTTTAATCTAGGATAATAAGAACATAACTATAAGTACGTGTACGTCGGACATTCGCTTTTTGTTTTGACTGAATGTATAATTTCGGCATAGATAGAACAATTAATTTATGATGATCTAACATACACTACTGCAGTTGAGCTATAATGACAAAGCATTATAGCTCAACTGTGCTTTTTTCAAATGACAGAGATAATAGAACTTTGTTAAAAAAATATGTAAAAATTGTTTTAACTTTTTTTTCATGTCTTTTAAACAATTCTATGTAATTTTGCTACAAAATATCTATCTACCTATCTATCTATATGAGCCTTATAACTCGAATATTCCTTTATCTCGAAGTTTCCATTCAGTCTCAAAATAATTTAGTATTTGCAATACAAAGTTGCCTCGAAATCTCGAATGTACTCCTTCTGAGTCGAAGTTTTTACAAAGTATTCGTTTCCATTTTATGCATGTAAATGCAGCCAAAATAAGAAAAAAAGTTGTTTTTCTCCTTTAATAAATAAATTACATGCAATATACAGACTTCCGGGTTATCCCATAAAGAGACCGTTTATACCCTGTAGTTTCGTCCTTGTAATTGACTTCTAAGTCTGGAATTGGCAGTTACAGAGCTGCAAATGTCATCTCTTTGAAACATACGATTGTCAACAAACTAGTAGATAGAGCAAATTTATCATTAAATAAATTATTAATTCAGGTTAAAGTTTATGAAATTACGAAAATTAAAGTAAGGAGTTATTGAAACTTCTTTATAGACAAAAGGAAGCGCGGGTAAAAAATGTTTGGAAACCACTGCAACAATACAGCGTGTGAAATTTATCACAGGAAAAAAAAACTTTACAGCAGAAAAATTTCAATAGTGTACAAACGAAATGTCTTATGCAATTCAAGAGAAAAAACGGCAACTAAAAAAAATTCTAATAAATTAAATTCCACTTTATTAACTATATATTCCGCTTATAGCCAAAAAAGTAATATTACATAAGATTTAGCAAACATATTTCTTCATAAACATGTCGCAGATAAGCCATCCTTCAATGCGACATGGTCCGTATGGAAAAAAAAGTTCAAGATAGTTTGATTATTTTGAAATTTATTGAAAGGATGAAATTCCTTACCTGAAAGGGGAAATCTCAGAAAAAAAAAGATATATAAATATAAATTTAGCATACTTTTCAATCCTTCGGAGCGCACCGTAAGCTACCTGCGAAAGGAGGAGCAGACGATTTTTTATATATTTATTGAAGTCCTCCAGACTGTCCCAAAAGAACTACAACCTAGGGAATCTTCAGAATTACTGGAATATTTTTCGATATTTTCAGCCGAGAAAGATATTTTTAAGATACTTTTTAGCGAGGGCATAAATTTCGATTTTCCCCTGTTCCAACTGCCGCTTTCGCTCCCCTGTATCGAATCCCGAAGCGTATAACGGAAAATGGTATGCGAAATAGCTACGAAAGTTTGGGAGCGGCGTCATGCGTCTTGTTTAAATGCGCATGAATATTTCTACTTTATTTTTAAAAAAATTGTTTACCGCATTTTCTGTGAAACTATTTTGCTCTCGCAATTAGCAGGTTTACTGTTCTTAAGAATTTTTAATTGCCTTTATTAATATTTTTTTTTTCTTTTTTAAAAGTAAAGTCCGAAAAGTTACTCCGAATACTTAAAAGGTCGTTATAGCATCCAGAGATTGCAATTTCATTCAGAAACAGGTTTCTCACCTGCTTTATGGAAAAATGAAGCATATTTTCGACTGAATTAACGACAGTAATACAGTACAGCCCAGTATTAACCTTAGAGCAGGAATTATAAATGAAGGGAGCCAGTCCAACCATTGGCTTAGTAAAAGCTTGAACAAAGATCTCAAATCACGTGGCTTCACAACGACGAATGATTAACAAGTTTGGCGTGAATATTGTTCTCGATGGTATTAACAGACCTTATTGTACGTAGAGTGCTTAAGTTAACTGCTGTTAAATAAAAACAAACACAAAAGAACGGTAACCATAGTCTATATCGCCTAAAAACGCAGGCTGGTGTATAGTTCGCGTAGATTTCCCTAGAATATAAAGAGCTTTCTATTTTAGTAAAAACTACGCTACCTGTCTAAGGAACTATTTAAAGAATGTAGAGAGTTCTAGTTGCTGAAAATGAGGTCAGGAGGGCTTGTAGACATCGTCAATGACAGAAAACAGGACTTCTTGCTGTATTTCATGAAATATTGGAGAACAGGGAGTACCATTGGTATAAGTGATTTCATAGCATTCTCTAATTATCCCTTTCTCATTATACACTCCAGAACCCATCATACCTAACTCGATACGTGATTTAGCTGGTAGGATATGACCGTGATGAAAACTATTTTTTTGGTCCAGACAGGGAAAAGAGCAACCCCTGATCCAGAATCCCCAGAGATATTGATTTGGAATGAGAGGACTTCGAGGACTTCGTGACTACTACAGATTTAACGTGCACAATCCGCAATTACATACACGGAGGATCTTCGGCTGCTAAGCATCGTACATGCGACTCTCAAGTCGTGAGCCCAACACTTGACCGATCAAATCACCTTGGTCTCCTTCTAGACACTTAGACTGGTGGACAGGTTGCATCAATTTTCCTGGAAGATAAAGAACTTTGTAGTCAAGAACCAAATATTGAAATTGGTGGACGTGAGAACTATATAGACTTCGCAAATGGCTGAAAACATGATTTTTAAATATATCTCTTTAAAAATATCGGAGAACATGGCCGCACCCAGGTGTAAGTGATTTCGTGGTATACCGACGGGTGAAGTATCGAAATTATTATTTATTATGATTTTCTCAGGTGTGAAATACACTGTATTGTAGCAAATCAATGGGAGATTTCTTTCTTTTTTTTTTTTTATTGAGCAATCATAATCTACCAATTGTCTCACTTGATTACAGTTGACGTGCCGGGTGCCGGGTCCCACGTCAACTGTAACTTTTGACGGAGCCTCCATGAGAGGATCTACTCCTGAGCGGTGTACCCCGGAATCGACTTTATTTATACCCGATCCTCTCGATTTTACACAATCTTCTTTAGATAAAAATAGCATCCAGTGCGCAAAATCCAACCTCTAGCACTCATTTGAGTTTTGACGACTTGAAATCAAAGGATCCTTTTCGAGATTATAATTGCCATAGGAGCCGTTTGTAGAAACAGGAAATGTAACGAGTAGGGTCAAATCGTAATGCAGGATTGCAAAAAACATAATTTGAATTCAAGATGTCAAAATTCGAACTAATTCCAGGGGCTAGTTCTTTGATGTTATTACTTATTTTGCATGCGAGTTCCAAAATCTTTCCCATCCCCCGAAGAACAGAGGTGCACCCCTCTCCCTAAATACCACTAAGACCCCTTCCCCTTCCCCAAAAAAAGAGAAAAATACCCCTTAAAACCCTAAAAATTTCAATGGCCCAGTCTGCGCCATGACCCAAAGCTCATGCCCAACGAGAGGCCATGTCAGCCTAATCGGAAACTAGGGGCCCGGGCCTTAAGGAGACCCGGCGACACTGAAGCAGAAAAAAAGGAAAGAAAGAAAGAAAAGGAAAGGAAAAATGAAAGAAAGAAAAGGGAGACTCCGAAAAAGAGAGAACGTAAAGAAAAAGTAAAATTGACTCTTTTGGTATTCACTGTTGTGGCACCCAAAATAGAGTTAATTATTTTCTTGTAAGTATCCATTTTGATTTTTTTTTCCTTTTTTCCCCTTCTCTCATTTCTTTTCCCCTCTTTTTATCCTCATTTCCCCCCCCCCTTTTTTTTCTTGCTTTTCTCTTTTTTTTGGAAGGGGGGGGGGGGCAGTAGGGGACCGGCGACATACTTGACAAGGAGCCCTTGGCTCTCTGCGGCCATGCCGCTGCTATAAGTGGGCACCCCTGCTAATTGTTTATCGGTCTGTCAATCAATACACATATTTTAATTATTTATGCTCGTTAATCTACCTGCAAACTACCCGTTTATTTATCTATGTTGCCTTACATTTATTCCTCGTCTATTCATATCTGGGGAACGATAACTCTTTCATTTGCTCTCTCCTCAAAAATTGCTTTCATCCGGGCATTGACTCTTACTTTACACATGCCACACAGTGTAATATAAATGACTAAATTACATTCCCTCGCTGCAGCAAAATTATATCTCCCAGTTGCCACTTCATTCTTCACAAATAATAGTCGAAGCTGCCATAAAGAAGAAAGAGAAAAAGGCGAGGCTACAACACGTGACCCGGCACAAATTCTGTCAGCGGTGATCTATAGGAACATATACTTTAATTTCGATCAGATTTTTTTTCCTCCTGCGCTTTATTTTTTGAAAAGATGGAAATAAGACCAGTAATGGAAGTACGGTAATGGTCGTTACGTACCGGAGTTAGCAAGCTGCAAAAAATATCGCAATTACGTGAATACCTTGATTTCCTTTTAAAATAAATGAACAAATGGTTTGACCGCGGTGGATTTTTTCTTATTTAGAATTTTTTTACAATGTGTGTGAAAGTATAAATAATGACGATGTTCTTTGCTTATTCTTTTTAAAAAGGGTGAACGATTTTTTCCCGTTTTTTGTTTAAAATCGTATTTTTCAACAAGCCTAAGTAATTTCCTTTTCTGCATCTTTTTCTATTTATTATATCTTTAAATTATGAGTAGGCGTCTTTTGTCCCCGCAAACTAGAGAAATCAGTTTTGTGGTATTTATTAATCTATGCCAGGGGTTTCCAAACTTTTCAAAGCCGCGGCACCCTTTGAGCAATTAAAGTTTTCTAACGGCACCTCAACTATTCATTTGAACTGTAAATCTATGTTTAGCTATCCATATTTATGCATGTTTAATTGTAATTAAATCGGGCCGTAAAACATTACGTTTATGTGTATATTTTTGCAGAAAATATTAAAAGTTATGATGATAGAGGGTTACCAATTATCATGTGTTTAATGAAATAAAGTTTTTTTTTTTTAATTCTTAATTTAGAGAATTTGCATATTGTATTTCTTTTATATAATATGAAACCGGGTGAGACTTTGATGATAACTATTACACTTTTTGTATAATTAATAACAAAGATTTTGTATCGTAGACACCTAGCGGCATCTTCACATGTCTACGGCACCCAGTTTAAGAACCCCTGATATATAAAGTAAACATAAAAACCGTCAAAAAAGCACAAATTTGCAGAATTAATGCATACACGTGTTTCGGCGTTTCAGGGAACGCCTTTTTCAATGCAAAAAGTAAAGAGCTTATG
Source organism: Uloborus diversus (assembly GCF_026930045.1). Lineage (NCBI taxonomy): Eukaryota > Metazoa > Arthropoda > Arachnida > Araneae > Uloboridae > Uloborus > Uloborus diversus. The sequence continues at coordinate 138,634,973 of NC_072737.1, forward strand.
GATGAAAAAAAAGGTCTTTACTTTTTGCATTGAAAAAGGCGTTCCCTGAAACGCCGAAACACGTGTATGCAGTAATTCTGCAAATTTGTGCTTTTTTGACGTTGTTTATGTTTACTTTACTGTTCAGCCGAGTACTGTTCATTTCTCTTACCCTGATCTGTACTTTTTATGTTGTGTTTTAATGGAGCGACCAGTTAACTCAGGCGCACCGAATACTAACAAAAAGCGTCACAGAGTTACCGATAAACCAATCGTATTTGAAAACATTCTATGGACACTCACCACACTAACCACTGACGTCATGAAACGTCGTGAAATCAACCTCCCGGGTTAACCAGTAACTCTGTTAGAACGCGCCCGACTGGGTGCTGTAGTGGTTAGACGTTGGCCTCGTACACCTTTGGTCGTCGGTTCTGAATCCACGATAAAAGTGTTCAGTTGGTGGACTCTCAAGACATAAAAAAACTGGCAACGCCAACGATTATGCAGCACGTAAAAAATCCCTTGAGTGCCTCTTGGCTCAGGCACTCTCGGCCAAATTCAAGTATTAGTGTAATTTTGCATAGTGTGAGCCGAAGTGCCCCCATATGGTGGGAAACTGGGCACCAAATTTTCTAATGCCATTGACATTCACGCTTTAAAGGTAGTGCATGACACATTGTATGCTTTATCTGGGGACCACTCTAGGTGTGAAAAGGCTCTGGTACTGAATCAAACCTTTTAGAAAGAAAAAAAATATAGCAAAATCAGCCGAGCATATTGACCATGGCTCAAGCGCCATGGATCAAATCTCAAATAAGAAACGGAGGGGGTTGACCAGTTTGACATTTCTTTCCAAAGTATATAAGTGGTTCGGATTGACCTTAAGCGATAAGCCTTCCTACGATCAGTAATCCATAGGTAGGCTTGCCGGATTTCTGAAATATTCAACCGGGACACCGGAATGCCCCCCCCCCTCCTCCCCTTGCCAGCATCGCTAGTATTCAAAAGGTTACACACCTGTGGCTGATTTTTCGAGTGTTTAATAGGGCAGTTTATTCTCATTGCTACAAATAAATGGTTACAAATTATGAACCTGAAACAGAGGAAATAATGACATAAGCAGAAAATTTGAACATTTAACTTCTTAGCTGCAAATAATTACACGTTATTTTTGTTGGAAAAAACACTTTGATGAGGAATAAAAAATTGGACAATATTTAGACATACTTTTCATTTTATAGGACTTTTTTTTAACCTTTTTTTTTTTCTCTTTTGGTTTTAACCTTGTTGTAAAAATCCTCACAAGCTAATCCAGTATTAATTTTACAAGTCAATGCTGCAAATGATAAAGTAATTATCCTAAATAACCCTTCACAGTTAATTATTTTTAGACCTTTTTCGTCATTTGTAATCAAATTTCTCTTTTTCCGGGACGTGAAGTGAACCGGCCGGGACACCGGGATTTAGGCTGAAAACCGGGACGTCTGGCAAGCCTATCCATAGGCGGATAATATGTTCCGCCGGTTTGACATGTATGCGCGCACAATAATTTTTTGTTTGGTTACGATCAAAGTATTAACTGTAGGAGTTCGACTTATAGTTATATAATATGCGCAAATTTACAATACTAATCGTTCCTTTCTTTGGCTCGTGGTATGCAGCAAAGTTCTTCACTAAAAAGGTCAAACACGTATGTTCCAAGTATTCACAAAGTCATTGTTAAGTAACGAAAACCAGCCTTCGACAGAGGCTGGTACTGTTACTTTACTGAGAGAAAGGACAATCTAAATATTTATTAGTCTTACGTAATTGCGGAAAAAGGACTGAATTTCTTATTGTTCTTTGGTAACGACTGGTTTAATAAATTACTTCAGTTCTTGCTAACAATAGACGATAAAGCGCTCTTGCATTATACATTTCTGAATTTAAAATTTAAAGCATTTGAGTTTACGCTCAACTGCAAAACAATTTCGAAATCCTTTTTATTTTTTAACTTTTACTTCTTTGTGCTAAGTAAGGAAAGTATTATAATCATAGAAAAAATTTCCCGCAAACTTCGGCCTAAATTTTCATTTAACTCACTCCCCATTAAATGATGACTTTTTTACGACTCATTCGTACTTGAATGTGCCTCCCCGAGCTATTTGCAAATTTACAAATAAAATATCCATTTTAACCATACTTCAGTTTATGAAAACGAGCTTTTTTTTCCCCCTGATGTCTGTGTTAAAAGAATGTAGTAAAGGCGTATTTTAGTGCGTATGTGGGTATCTCGCAAGATTCAAAACCAGTGCGACGACGAAGGTTCGAAATTCGTCATGCCAAAGGGGTCTTTTCCAAAATTTTAAGAGTATTTTTTTCTGAAAGAGCATGCTTAAAAACATAGGATCTCACCATTTTTTAAATAATTTGTTTAAGTTTAATATTTTTAAAAAAATACCTAAATCAGTGCGTTTTCATTGTTTAAGCTTCTGCCGATGACATCACAAGTGATAAAAAAATGCCATTCAGTGTTGCCATTCACAGAGCAAAATATTTAGTTCGCATTTTTACTCACGTGTATTGGCAACGATAGGGTTGATAGCAAGCGTAGAGCGCAATGTTTAAATCGCTTCTTGATTATCATAACGTGGAAATACGGTAGAAAGATGCCCCAAAGAGCATCATTTGTGACGTATCAAGACCACGTCTTGTTTGAAAAATCGGACATTTTAAAAAATTAATTAAAAAATAACTGTTGAGAAAATAAAAGTATTTTCTGGCTCCATGTTTTTTTTTTTTTTTTTTTTTGCTTAATTCTATCAATTTCAGTGACTAAAAGTATTACTTTTGACTGAAGGAAACAACCCCATTTTACACATTTCTTTTTGGTTGAAATTCGATGCTTCAAAATAACTTTTTACACGTTTTTTTTTCTTTTCTTTGAGGCGAATTAATGTTAATTTCGTGGCATACTGAAGTAATGTGGGCCACTTTGAAACATCACTAAGTTTTTACTTGCCAATTTTTTCTCACCAACTTGGCAATATGTCTTCAAGGTAGATTTCGGTAGTGGTTTTAGTCCTTGATAAAAATGAGATGCAGTATCCAGTGTTGGTTTAAAGACATATTTGTTACACAAATCTCTGAAGAAAACAGTCTTTTTCTGAAGCTATTAGCAACAAATTAAGGTTTTAGTATTTAAAATGCTTTTCTGCTCACTCTAAAGCATTAATATATTTGTTCTTTCTTCACATTCTACTCAGCTTTTGCTGTTGCGATTTCAGCTATTAGACGCCAACAAAAGCATCAAATTCCTTTAAATTCGAAAGTGTCATTCTCTTTATTTGTCATATTTTTATAGTTGAAGTCTAAAAAAAGTAAGAAAGTGAGGAGTGTCACATGAAACGCGCATGAAACACACCCGTTTTGCTGAGTTCTTAAGGGGAATAGGGTTTTTAACGTCAAAATATTCCCTTTTTTTACGATTTTTTAAAAATTCTATACATTTTTGATCAGAAATATCCACAGACATGCCGGTGATAATGCTTTTCCCAGAGCACGTTTGGATAAAGATGATTTGCGGTGTTCACAGTATCTCAGCTGACATTTATCTGAAATCAAATTCCATTTGAATTTAGTCAAAGTATTAATTAACCCTCCCCCCTACGTTCTATTTTTTTTTTTTTTTTTTTTTTTTTTTTTTTTTTTTTTTTTTTTTTTTTTTTTTTACTTTAAAATTTTTGGTGGCCGTTTGACCATGAATTCATTTGAACATGCATGTCAAGACTATGCTTTCTTCTGCAGGGTAGCCATCTGTAACATGATGAAGTGATAACTCCCGATTTTGATTTCCGAAACAATTGCGCGTCATTTTAACAGTTATTAGGTTTAGGAGATATGGAGGATGCTCTTGATCTATCGGAGCAGCATACAGTTTCCATCTGAGGATCTTGCGCGAAATTATTTTACAGAAACAGAACCGCATTATTCTCTTGCATATTTTGAAGAATTCTTGCTATCTAAAGATCAATATAGGAAATTCATTTCTGGTGGCCAGGGACGAGTAGAAGTACATTTAAGAACCCTCTTTTCTTTTAGTCGCCGTTTTTTTTGTAAACAAAAAAAGTAATTAGGGAACAGATTAGCTTTCGGAATTTTATTAAAATAATTAGTTTAAGAAAAGATTAATGTGAATAATTGATGACATTAACGTTAATTAATGTTGTACATTAATGATATAATCAAGTAAAACCTAGCATCATACTAATTATACAAATGAAAAAAAAAAAAAGAAAAGTACGACATTTCATTGGAAATGTTTCATTATTTTCCTTCAAAGAACTGAACACAAAATGGAATATTCAATTTTCCTCCGTTCAACCAAGTTTTGTTTCTAACTTCAACTAACAACGCTATTCAAATGACTTCTGAAATGGAATCCAAAAGAAAAAAGTCAGCTAAAAAAACAGTTCTAAACACTAAACCAACTCTCCAAAATAAAGAATACGCCATTTTCTTTACTATTACCTTTTCTAGCTATTATTAGTCTCAGAAAACTGCAACATTAGTAGCAACAAAATGAAGCCGTCAGCAGACGATTTCCAAAAAAAAACAGGGAGAGATATCGTATTGTCCCTTTTTAGGAAGTTTTTTCCTTTTCTAACCGAAAGTTTTTCGTCATAAATTGCATCGTTACTTATAAATATCGATCACGGAAGTGCATGCGACGCCCGAGGCCGCCCATTTTCTAACAATTTCGACAGCCTAGTATTTTTAGAGGGCGCATCTTACATTTTATTTTTTACTTTTTTTCTTATTACTGCTTGATTTTTAGTAATGTCATTTCGGTAAGCGACTGAAAAAGCTTATGCAGCTTATTCTGTTTGCAGGAATATCCTATAAAACAAGAGAGATATTTTTGTTTATAAACTTTAAAGCTTATTGAGTCACGTTTTCGAGTACTTTTCTTTGCTGTTTGTTTCTATTGTGATTTTAACCTCCACCATCTGATAATAAGTTGCAATTGAATTGTATATATATATATATATATATATATATATATATATATATATATATATATATATATATATATATATATATATATATATATATATATATATATATATATATATATATATATATATATATATATATATATATATATATATATATATATGTTGTTAAATGTAATGTCGCAGACGCAGGTAGCACAATTGTAAGTGTATATAACAACAAGAAAATTCAACAATATAAATAGAAAGAACCATTGTAAATAGAAAAACCGTTGAACGTGAAAAAGTAATCTCATGGGCAGTAATTGCTACGTTTTCAAAGAGTTGGAGCAATTGGCATATTAAATAATTTACAGGTTTCTATAGAGGTAGAGGTCAGTATCATACAGTCAGCAAGCAATTAAAATTTTATCGAATTGACAAGCATTTACATTCTTATCTACGTATTAGGCTTAATTTGGTAGATTTTAAACGATTGTATGTATTCATTAAAAAATATTTCAAATGTAACTTGTGTGGATTTTATTTAAAAGATATTATAAAAAGAGCTGACATGTGTTTCACCAACCCCTCCCCCCCATCCCCCCACCAGCTCTTAGCTGGGGGGTTGGAAACTCGAGGCCATGCACCACCAGCTCTTAGCTGGGGGGTTGGAAACTCGAGGCCATGCACCACCAGCTCTTAGCTGGGGGGTTGGAAACTCGAGGCCATGCACAGTTGCACGTGGGTTCGAGCCGCCTAACCTCTTCCGATTATAACATGGGGTTCCGATCCTACTTTAAGATCCCCAAGAAATCATAGACGCACTTCTTGCTCCACCTGTTTAGATGGCTGTTGGATTACAAACAAAGATTCATCAAAATGGTCTAATCATTCCTCTATTTTCTTCTATGCACAGGCCCGCTGAGAGCCAAGGCGGGCCCAAAACGTGTCGGCCATGCCTTCCCCCCCCCCCCGAAAAGAGAGAAAAGGAAAACCGAAAAAGGGGGAGAGAAAAAAACAAAACTGCTTATTAGAAAATAATTAACTCTATTAAACGTGCCATAATTGTAAATACCGAAAGAGTAAATTTTACTTTATCTTTACGTTTCCGCTTATTCGGAGTTTTTTCCCCTTTTTCTTACTCTTTTTTTTTTTTTTTTTTTTTTTTTTTTGAGCAATCACGATTGCTTATTGCTTTCATTTGACTGTTTTGGCTTCCTATAATTTTATTTTCCCACCAGCACTCTCTGCAGCACCACCGTCGCGTCGACCGACCTCACGATGCTGCTCCTCTAGCGAAAACCGTCTCCAGGTTGCGCCCACATCCTACACGCACACGCATACATACACACACCTGCAAACACACATACATACACTCACCTGCACACAGATACAAACACACACGCACACACCTACACACACTCATGCCTGCACACAGAAACAAATACACCCGCATACATACATACACACACACACCTACACACGCTCATGCCTGCATACGGACACAAACATACACGCATACATACAAATTCCTATACACACACACACATACCCACACACACATGCCTGGGCACAAACACACACCCCTACATACACACACACTCGTGATTGCGAAAAACATAATTTGAATTCAAGAAGCCAAAATACAATTTTTTTTCTCCCTTGCGTCAGTTTCACCGCCCTCCCACGTAACCAACCCCAAGGCCCGGCACCTAGTTTCTGACTAGGCTGACATGGTCTCTTGTCGGGCCTGGCAATGCATTATTGAAGTCCAATTCGGTTACTCTTGCCATGTATATAAAATAATAAATAGTAGATTTATAAGCAACAGTTAAATCAATAGCTTAATCAGTGTAACATACTCATCCATTCCAGAATGCAAGATTGACTTGAAACATATACACACATTCTTCTTTGTGCATAAGTATACAGTGGCTCCCAAAAGTGTTCGTACACCTACGATTTTCAATGAAATAGGCCATTATCCATTGGTTAGAATTAATATTTCGGAATAGGTATTTTATTATAAGATCTATGATCTATATTTAACAAAACTACATGAAAATTTTTAATAAAGCATTAAAACATAATTTTTAAAAAATTAAAAACCAAAAATTGCCGGAAATTTTATCTCACAAAAGTCTTCGTACACTTTGAAAAAATGTCAAAAAATTAGTAAATAATCTAACTTTTTACAAAGTTATTATTTAGTAGAACATCATGCAGTATCAACAAGAGCTTTGAAACGTCTGGGAATAGATTTCATTGTTTTTTCTTTCTTTTTTTGCGTAATTTCTGAGTAAGTGTTCAACCCCAGTTTGAGTCTTACTGTTTCTAGCTCTATTTTCGTTTCAAAGCTGTATTTTCGTAATCTAGCCCCCAGATATCTCTAAATATGTTACATTAAGTTCAAATCTGGAGATTGAGGGGGCATTTCTAAGTTTAAGGACAATTTTTGAGGCACCAAACGCAAACGTGTGCTTCTTATCGTTATCTCGATAAAAAACAAAGTTGTTTCCGATTACCAAATTTTGGGCTAATAGTTTAAAATTGCTTTTCAAAATATTTAAATGAACAGCATGATTCATTATTTAATCAAAAAATTCCAAATTTCCAAGTCCTGATGCTGTAATGCACCCTCACATTAAAACACTTTCACCGTCCTGATTAACTGATCCAACTAAGTTCTTCAGATTAAATTCCTCATTTTTTCTTTTATTTACAATTATACAACAATTTAACTCAAAATGTTAAATTTATTTTCATCTATAAGTAAGACGTTGTTCCAAAACGTTTTGAGCTTATTTATCATTGATTTTGTGACGGAAAGCGTAAGCTTACTGTTATTCGCACGAACAAGAAAATTTCTGCAGGAAGAGGTACCATTTAATCCAGTTAATCAGAGAACTTGGCGAACAATTTTAGGTGAAAACTAAACGTAAAATGTTTCATTCAATTCTGCAGGAATTTTTTCAGCACTCAAATGTGTATTTTTCATAATTTTTTTAACTGTAAACCTCCGATCACGCATTGTTAACTTTGCCAGTTGACCTTTTCTTACCGTGTTTTCGATCCTATTCTTGTCTTTAAAGCATTTTATCAAGCACTTCACTATAGAATGGTATAACTTACCTAATTTAGAGACATTTCAAACCAATTTACCGCTACTGTGAGTAAACAATTCAAATTTCGAATGGTGTTTGTGGTGTTTTTCAAATACCAGTCATTTTAAAGTAATAAGCACAATATTAAGGAATAAATAAACAAAAAATTAAAGCCAAATGACTTTTAAGGGTCAACACAATGCAAAAATAATAAAAAAATGACATATGATAGTTTTAATCATGAATTTATTCGAAAAAATTTGAGTGTACGACGACTTTTGTGGCGTATTATTTCTCCGTCTCTTCATTTTTTGACAAATTTCAAAAATAAAATCTGGCAATATTTTGAAAAAAACAACTGAGTTTTATTCAGAATGGCATAAGAATGGTGTGAAAAAAAATTGGACTTCATATTCAAATTCAGTTTTGCGTTATTTTGGTTTTACTACAAAATTTCAAGGTGTACGAACACTTTTGGGAGCCACTGTAAATATCGGACTCCGGTTTCGTATTAACAAATGCATGCAATTAGCTTTCAGAGCATTTCCCTAGTTAAATGATGATGAAAACTTTTAACATAAAAGTGAATTAGAATCGGTTTAAGCATTTATCTTTTATTGTATGTTTATTATTTGCATTTATATTTTAGTGACGAAACGCGTTGGACAAAAAAAAAGATAAAAGTAATTTTAGAAATAAAATTCGAATTTCCACTAGATAAGATTCGTCTGGCTTCCTTTTATGAAATATGTTCTTTTCATTCGCGAAAAAGCCCATGAATCAGAAAATTAGTCTCTGCTTTTGAGACAAGTGCGAAAAATTGCAATTCGGCTCAGTCAAGGGTTTCAATAAAAGAAAATACGCATTCTATTTAACTCTTACATTGTCTCTGTTTGACATTTTATCATCTCGCAGCAACTCTCGCCAGGAGTCCGGGCATAAAAGTGAAAGTATTAAAAGCCTTCAGCTTCAATTCACGCTTTAGGAACATTTTAAAATTTAAAAACGAAAGAAAAATAGATGATACTTTTAGTCACGCTTCGAACCCTTCTCAAATAAATTACCCTTTCCTCGAATTTTCCCCGTCTGCGTTTAATCTCTGGAAATTGCCTTTTCTTAAAATGGGCGACACGCGCGAAGTGGAAGTCGAAGTAAATGGCGCGATTACCGCCGGAAAATGTAGACTCTATATTCTGAGCCGCGCGACATTGCTGGATAATTAGAAGCAACCAATTACACCTGATCCCGCCAGATGGCAGGCTTTACCTACCGTGACTAGGATATTCTGTCCTTGCAATTAACCTTAATTTCATTATGTAAACTACCGGAACCTCTATCTTTAGCAAATGAACGGGCATAAAGTTTTATTTCCGGGTATTTTTTCCCCCTAACGTCACAGAAATTGATTTTATTTACTTAGCAATAATGTGTTCCTCATGCTTTTTCAGGGTCCATATGGTTTTAAAAATTAATTCACGATTTGTAAATCACCAGTGCATAATAAATTGATTAAGCTTTTACTGCTGATAGCTGATTTCAATTCCTTTGTTTTCTTTACATCGATCGAAAATTATCGTATTTTTTTAATTTATGAATAAGAAATGAAGTGCTATTTATATTAGATCTAATTTTTCAGGGGTGCTAATCACCGTCTCCCTATCTTCTGAGGCCTGTTAATATCTGCCTGGTCAATACTGGTACCATTGAATACAGGACATACAGGGGAAACCATTCCCCCCTGTTTCATCCCTCTAAGGAGCCGGAGATATGAATTGCTTAAAATAGCCTACAGGACATTCAGGGAAAAAAACAAACAAAAACATCATCAAATGTCACCCGCTGCAGGCGTTATTGACTCATTGATTCACTGCAGGTAGCAAACGGGGATTGGCGAGCGAAACAAGCACGGGGTGTAGCCCTCTAAAATAGCAATTATATTTTGGAGATTATTGTCTTTTTCAATAGCTTGTACAATTAAATTTTAATTTACACATAATTTCTGTTTCCCTTAAACTTTTTACACATAATTGTTTCAAAACTCAAAAATGACTAAAGTAAGAAAAACAAAGTTAAAAAAAGCAAATACGGCAAATTTGTGCTTTTTTTAACGTTGTTTTTTTTACTTTACTGTTCAGCGCAATGGTATTTATTTATTTTATCTCAAAAATGACTATTCAAAACGTTATGACATTAATTATTTGATTTTAAAAAATACATGCAGTCAATTCGCAATAACTGGAATCTAAAGGGACCGGCAAAAACTGCGACTTATCGAAAGTTCGACTTACCGCTAGTCTCGGTTTTTGACATTTTAAAAGAAAAAACATCGAATATTTTAATTAATCTTCATATATAAATGGTTACTTCTCTGTGTGTGTATGTATGTATGTTCGGGGTGATCTTCAAAATTACCGGACCGATTTTAACCATTTTTTCTACCATAGATAGCTACATTATCAGGGAGAACCTTAGGCTATAATTTATTCCTAAAAAACTTAGTTTAAAAACGTTATGATGGAAAACAGTAAATGTCATGTAATTTCCCCACTAAATGATTAAATATAAAACCCATTGTTACGAAAATTCGTAACAATGGGTTAGCAGCAATATTAAAAGTAAGCATAATGAAAATTTTGTATCAAGGCTTTTCCGGAGCAAACATGAGTTTAAAGTCATTTAAACATTGGGAAACTCTACTTTTTTGCACATTTAGGGAAACATAGTAGAGAGTTTTTTTTTTTTTCTTCTTCTTTTTGTGTGTGTATACTATTTAATTAAATAAAGCGCACGGGTTTCTTTAGTGATCTGGGTTTTGATTACTTCATATTTTGGAAATTCTTCAAATTTTTATATGCTTCAATTCGTGCTTTCGTTTCTAAATGAATTCTCATTCGTTTTTTACACTTATTGCTATTTTACTTTTATGGGTAAGGAAGATGCTCGATTCTTAATCACGTCAAAGCGGTGTGTTTTGAGTTCTTTCAGTTAAAACAGAAAACTAACGAAAGTAGCGATTGTTTCTCACAATTATTACTGACCCAAGCAACACCGAGTATTTTTGCTAGTATGTACATATAACAGACAAAATTACTGAACATAAATATTTTAAGCACAATATGCACAGTTTAAGCAAAAATATTGAGAGAAAAAAAATCGAAAGCATGGTTTTGATTTCGATATTGCTGGAACCACTTGAATAGAGCCTACTTCAGGAAAGGTGCAATCTTCATTCGTTTCAAATTCGGGTTCATGGATTCTACCGCTTTAGAAGTTTTTTTTTTTTTTTTTTTCCTTTTAATATCACTGACAGAGTACTTGCTTTGACATCCTTTAATAGTAAAGAAAACTCACTCTGTCTCTCAAGAACTTATCAGCAAATGATGGGACTAAAAAATGAAGGGTAACGCATCTTAACTTATGTCAGCTTTTGAATAAAGGTACAATCAGTTGACTTGACAACTTGACAGCTTAAAAGCAAATTTACAGTCCAGCAACATGTTAAAGTGTAAACAATACAGTTCAACAAAACGAAACAAGCTTACTCATTTCCGCACGTGTAACTCTATTTTAGCACATTGGCTCAACAGGTGCTCTTCTTACTTTAGAGATCTTGTGTGCAGGAATTGCAAGTGAAGGTAAATTAATTTTTCTCTCATAGTCACTCGCTTCTTTTTTTTTTTTTTTTTGTTCTTTCCAAATAAATTTTGAGAAATCTTTGAAAAAACTTCGAGTTAAAGGAAGTTAACTTCGAGGTATTGAGAATAATTAGTATGAAATTAAATACAAAGACGTTGGGACTAGATAAAAACTTCGAGATATAGTAGTATTTGAGTTATCGGACTTCGAGCTATCGCAAAATGACTGTATACGATAAAAATATTGTTTAAAATAAGTCAAAGCGAATTTTTTCCTGTGCTGTTGTTTATAGAAGGAAAACAATGTGTTGTTTTAATCAGTAAATATTCCTCTTCCAGGTAATATCCCCAGCAATAATGAACGGTTTCTTTATTTATGGACGACCAAAATGCTCAACGAAACATCACAGCAGTATACAAGCATACCTCTGTTCCAAACCAAAGCTCTCAATTCTACAGGAAAATTGAGTGTGTCAGTAACCATTAGTAATGGAGGTAAGCACATATTTGTATCTCTCTAAACCTATGTTTTCCAATCTTTGGTACGCCGCACACGCCCCCGTGGAAATAAAAATGGTCATTTTAAAACGGTCACTTCCAGTTCATGAAATATATGTGGAACCTTCGACTTTCTTAACAGGGTTGTTTCCTTCAGTCAAAAGTACTTCTTTTAATCACTGAAATTGGCAGAACGAGTAGAAAAAAAATAACATAGACCCAGAAAATACTTTCATTTTCCCAACAGTTATTTTTTAATTAATTTTTTTAAATGTCGGATTTTGAAAACAAGGCGTGGTCTTTATGACGTCACGAATGATGCAATTTGTGGCGCATCTTTCTACCACGTTTCCACGTTATGATAATCAAGAAGTGAATTAAATATTGTGTTCTACGCTTTCTATCAACCATATCGTTGCCAATACACGTGAGTAAAGATGCGAATTAAATATTTTTCTCCGTGAATGACAACACTGAATGGCATTTCATCATTTGTGATTTCACACGACAGAAACGTAAACAATGAAAGCGCACCGATTTAAGTAATTTTTTTAAAATATTAAACTTGAACAAATTATTTAAAAAATGGTCAGATCCCGTATTTTTAAGCGTGCTCTTTCAGAAAAAAAATATACTTTTAAAATTTTGGAAACGACCCCATTGTAGCGAATGTGTGTTTTTAAGAACAAACATTAATTTTATTACACTCATTTGCAAAGCAACCTTTCTTTTCCAGATTTCATAAATTTTTCCCATCCTTTTTTTTTATTAATTATTTTTACTAAAATATGGTGCGAAAGGGTGTTTAAACTCTCTCTCTCTTTCTTTCTCTCTCTGTTTCTTTCTTTCTTTCTTCTTTGAGTGATGCAGCTGCTTAACTCTGCTTAAAGCGAAAGAGGCAAGAGCTGTTTAAAAAGGCCACGCATTTTATGGAACTAAAATTCAAAATAATGCGAAATTTTTTTCATGAATTATTAATTTTCAGGCCCAGCTAGTTGCTTAACAGGATTTAGATTGAATCAAAATCTTAATTTCATCTTCAATGAAATTAAGAAACATTCTTGTAGAGTTAAAACTAGATCGGTGCTTTATTATTGCTGCAGAAATGGGATTTATATTAAGATGCTAATATGTATATCATTTTCTCTCCATCTTTAACTTTCGCTACACCTTGCATTTCATATCTAGTTAAAAGTACTAAACAATTACACAAAAAAAATTACTGTATGTTTCTTTTATCTTTGTGAAGCAAAATGACACATGAAAATTATAATTTCATAAATAACTAGCGCGGTACCCACACGGCTTTGCTCGTAATAGGAAATTAAAAGGTCATTTGGTTCACCTGTGTATTTACAAATAATGTATGATGAATTTCTCGCTAATATGCTATATTAGCTTGCTCGTCCATGTTGGTTAGTAATTTGCTCTTCCATGTTGGTTGGTAATTTGCTCGTCCATGTTACTGTAATTTACTCGTCCATGCTATGGTAATTCGCTCGGTATTGCTGCAGGGGAATTAAATCCACCAATGTTGGTTTAAAATTGGAGTAGAAAAAGAACAAAATCGAATTTTCGAAAAAATTGCTACAAACTAATTTTGTGCCAAATTTCATGAAAATTTGTTGAGCCCTACAGGCGCTATGCGCGTCATAGCGATCCAGACATCCAGGGAGAGACTATCACCTTTGTTATTAGTAAAGATTATCAACGTCAGTTAAAACTTGATGGAGAGAATCAAAAGGAAAACGAATTAATTTCTATACATTTCATTGTAGCAAAGTTTGCTGGATTCTTTCATCATCTGTAGGATGTGTGCTGACTTTTTCGTCAAAAGCTCAAAAAAAAAGGCTGACCTGCCTCTTCGCAGCTTTAACACCGGGTGTAATAAAGCTGCCGATATCCGAATCTTGCCGTAAATAATCGCCTTTAAAGTTGAGCGCCACAGAAAAGATAAAGCCGCCTTTTCTCTTCTTTTATTTCCACATTATGTTGAGAAAGTTTTCCTCTTTTTCTGCTCTCTTATCTCTTTTTGCCTGCTACCCGCAACTTAGCGCCGGAAAATGATGATGCTTATATTTATATGGTAATGTTGTCAGCTGGTAGGTTATGCAAAAGAATGCCTTGCTGGAGTCCGCCAGTCGGTGTTTGCCTCTTTTCCAATTCATAAGAATGATCCCTTTTTATTTTCTTCTCACCCTCTATTTTTACCAAGCTCTAAATAGTTGACTAAAATGTGAGAACGCTAGAAGTTGGATTTTACTCACGAATTGTAAACGAAGTCGTTTTTATGAACAACTAGTGGTACCCGCACGGCTTTGCCCGTAATAGAAAAATTAAAAGGTCTTTTGGTTCGCCTGTATATTTATAAATAATGTATGGTGAATTTTCTCGCCAATTGGCTTGTACCCATGTTATGGTTCCACGTTATGATAATTTCGTATCTCGCCAATTGGCTTGTGCCCATGTTACGGTTCCACGTTGTAATAATTTCGTACTCGTCCATCTTATGATAATTTCGTTCTTAATATTGGAAAAGCGAAAGAACCACATCGAATTTTCAAAAAATCGCTTCGAGGTGCACACCCCCATGCTACAAACTAATTCTGTGCCAAATTTCATGAAAATCGACCGAACGGTCTAGGTGCTATGCGCGTCACAGAGATCCTGACAGACAGAGATCCGGACAGAGAGACTTTCAGCTTTAGGGGCGAGTTGCATTGGTCATGACATCAGGAGCGTTACTCGATCATTGGATATGAGAATAAGTTAGGCCGACCAACGCATGAAGATTCTCCTGGGAAATTCCTTTTTAATACATTAATCATTTGTTGCAAAAAAAAAACACCTTACAAAAACTCCACTTATGTTAGAATATTGGTTCATTGCATGAACTTCATAAAGAACATAGACGCTACTTCTGTAAAATGCAATTAAATTTTGAAGGCTTCCAAAAACATTGCTTCACCCTGAAATGCATAATTAAAAAAAAAAACTCTTTAAAGTAGGTTCTTTGGCTTTAAACTTCTGTTCAATAAATGAAAAAAAATAATTAAAAAGTCATAGTTTAATTTAGGTATTGCTTATGGTGAAATAACTTTTGGCAACACGGGAATTAACTGAAAAAATAACAAATGATTTACCAGCAAATGTCTCAAGACACAGATAAAAGCAGTAAAAAGGCTTTACAACGAAAGTAGTATACTATTAGTCGTATCAGTTCATCTTAATCTCTTCTTCACTAATAATAAAGCTGGGGGTCTTTCTGGATGTCTGGATCTCTGTTGTAACTCATTTTGTAAACTTTAACCATTATTGTTTCATTAATGATGCAGCCAAAATTCTGTTTTATCCTTTAGTATTAAACTTAAAAGTCACTGTAACAGAAACTGCGTAACTTTTAAGTTTAAAGCTGAAGATCAAAACATGATTTTAACTGCATTATTATTATCACTACAAAGATTGAAGTTTACTGTACTATTACGTCTCATTAAAATTTCTGATTTTTGTGGCGTTTAGTGAGCAAATTTATTGTTTATAGTTATAATGACAATTCATATTCAGCTGTTATTTTGTAAATGCGTACGTGTTTAAATGCACAGTTGAAATCTCTTGACGGCCATCTCTAAGCACTCTCTTTTATCCAGAATTTTCGATTTACAGAAGGTGGTGCGGTCGTTTATCGATGTTTTCTGCAACTCTAAAACATTTATTGCAATTGGAATTCGGTTATACAAGTTAAAATCGTCTTCATTGAATCAATGATGGTAAACTATAGCTTCGCGATTCTCTGAAACCTTTGGCTAAAAGAATTAGCTCTTACAAAAATTCGAGTTTCCGGAAGAGATACTTTAATGCTTCATCGTAGTAAAATATACGTTGACGTAGGTAATTTTCTACTGAATTCTACTTTTAGTAAATTTCGAAAAATATACAGTTAAACTCAATTCGAAAAAATTGGTATTTCACACTAAAGAAAAATAAATATTCTTATTAACTTGATAAGGAATGAACTAAGGATTGTACGGTTGCATACAGAAGTAGCGGATTCAAATCAAAGTCCTATTTACTTAAAGAAAGTTATATTAAACGTAAAAAATATGACAAGTCAAATCGAAACGAGAAATCGAGACGATAGAGTGACTTATTCGCAAGCAGTTTACAATGAATTCATCAAAAAGTCGTGTTGCAAATTTACAAACGGAAAGTCATGGGTACCCACCTTAGATCGTTGAGACCATTGAGATCTCTCAATAACCAAAGGGGTATACGCCCAAAATGTCGCGGCCAAAATGTCGCGGGACAAAATGTCGCGGCCAAAATGTCGCCGGTCCAAAATGTCGCCGGTTCAAAATGTCGCCGTCCCAAAATGTCGCCGGTCCAAAATGTCGCCGGCCCAAAATGTCGCCAGTCCAAAATATCGCCAGTCCAAAATATCGCCAGTCCACAATGTCGCCGGCCCAAAATGTCGCCGGTCCAAAATGTCGCCGGTCCAAAATGTCGCCAGTCCAAAATGTCGCCGGTCCAAAATTCGCTAGTTCAATTGGTACGAAAAATTTAAATGTACGTCGATGCTTTTCAGCATAAAAGTTGCGAAAGAATACTAATTGCCTTTCAAAGTAAGTTCCTTCAAAAATTCCAAACGTTTTCTCCTGTCTTAATTCGTAAATATTAGATTAATTCCAGAAAATTATTAGTTTTCAGAAAAACATACGTTTTTCTGTATACTATTACAAACGTAAACGTGCGAAAAGCTGCAGCAACGGAATTCTCTTTCTCGTTTAATCTGATTAACAATAATACTCAAGATGTAACGCAAAGGATAAAGATGTAACGCAAGGATTCAGACAAAAAATTGGTATGGAAGTAAAACTAAACTGTTCTAAACGCGAATGAAAGAATAGTGAGGCGCAATGTGAATATGGCAAGAGAGTAGGCAGTTTGTATTTTTTGGCGTAATGAAGTAAAAACAAATAACTCCTTCACTCTAGCATATTATTACGGTAGCGACAGAGCAGCCATTTAGGGGATCAGGCGGAATGGCCCCCAGCTTTGAATTTTTTTTTTATATACAAGTGGAAGTGGTTTGTATAGCAATCCTATGAAATCTGCATTGGTT
This sequence comes from Uloborus diversus, assembly GCF_026930045.1. Taxonomy (NCBI): domain Eukaryota; kingdom Metazoa; phylum Arthropoda; class Arachnida; order Araneae; family Uloboridae; genus Uloborus; species Uloborus diversus. The sequence continues at coordinate 138,652,287 of NC_072737.1, forward strand.
ATATGCCCGTTATCCTCCCTCTCCCCTTTCACTGAAAAAATTCGAAATCACCGGCCAGGGTGGAAATAAAATAGAAAAGTATCTTAATGAAATTTAATTTTCTCATAGATTTATTAACATCACCCTAAGAACTGTATAAAAAAAAAAAAAACTGTACGTTTTCAGTAAGATATACGTTGGTTAAAGTAAGATCAAAACTGTTCTGAGACTTTTTCTGGAAATGAAATTGAAGAAGTTTAACAAGACTGCTCGAGACCTTCCTCTGAGAGGACATTTGCGACCGGGATTTAGAGACAGCAAAACAAATGTTTAACAGAGATGACAGATTATTGCCGTGGGAACTCCCATCTCTTATGAGTAAAATTCTGAAATTACGTCGAAATGTTCACCGTCAAATCTTTTGAAATCAATGAAACCCATAACTGCTAAAACAGGTGTCTTTCACTCAGATCTTTGAAAAACGACTCTACGCGATGACAAATATTTTCAATTCTCAACATTCATGAAATTTATATATTCGATAGAACATTCAAGGGACAATTTCAGAAGAGCTATTTTATTGGAGGTTTTCAAGAGGATACTTTCATGCTTGCGAAGTAGCGCTTGTCAGCTGAATCACATTTTCCAATTTTAAGTAGAAAAGAAAAAATTTCATAATGTATGGTGAAATAACTGATATCAATGAGATTATTTAGATCAATTTTGACCTAGACTTATTTTTAAAGTGAGTTTCAAAAAGTAATAGTTTCAGCTCAATATAGCTTGGTAATTCAGAAAGAAAAGAATATTGATAATAATAATAATAAACAAATAAGTTTTTCTCTCTCAGAAAAAACTGCTGTTTTAATTCGTGAATTTTTACTACGCAAATTCTATAAGAATGCAAACTCAGTTTTTATTTAACACCCACGCTAGTTAAAGTGCTACAAAAATGAGAGGAATACACGGCTAATTTAGATTTTATTGATATCTTGCTCAACTTCTCATATTTATATTCAGTATATTTTTCATTGTTTATTTAATTACACTGACTCACGTAAACGATTACGAAACTCAACTTAGAACGAAAATAAGGCTTGTTTTCGTTTAATTTCACTTGTATACTACATTTTTGTATGAATCCTCGCATTACTTCTTGAGATATAGCAGTCACATAAAACGATAAAAATTATTCGATGATCCATCCTTTTGGGATGACTGAAGCCAAAAATAAATGAGCAACTCGCCCTTTAAGATATACCTGTAGACCAAATTTTGTCTTAACCCTTGTACAGTAGACCCTCGTTTTACGCGGGGGTTATGTTCCACGGAAATGTTGCGTAAATCGAAACCGCGTAAATTGAGACCTAATATTAGTGTCAAAGTAGGGATTAGGTTCCGTAGATGAAAAAATACTTCCTTCTAGTGATGACTAATTGTATAATAAGTTTAATGTGTACTTATATCGATTTTTATGCATAATATGCATAAAGAAAACAAACTAATTTCGTGTTCTGTTTATGAAGAAGAGCTGGCTATGATAGTCTTTTGGTAGTCATTAAGAATTTTTCTCTAATTCTTTGCGGAGCATTAACGCATCCATGATCACTTGCGTCATTTCCTTGATAGAATCTTCCTTCACTAACAAATCAGAAAGATTATTTCTATTGTCTACGAATGGTTCAAAATTTTCAATGTGAGCGTTTTTGGTTGTCGGAGTCGGTATCCTCGTTGGTTTTGACCTCCTTTGTCACTCTTAAAAGCTCTTTGTCCAGTGAGTTCTGAACTGTGTGAGTTTAATCACTTTACTTCTGATGGAAAAAGCTCTGGAACCAATCGCATAAAATGTCTCCAAGGACCCAAGTTCAATTATTAGCACGCCAAAATGCAGGTAGTTATGTGTAATCTTTAGGAGCTTAGGTTTTGAAAGAGAGGAAAATGTTACCCGTTTGCATTGCCGCACCTGCTTAAAACCGAAACTCATCTGCGTAAATTAAAATAAAAGCATCAAATCTTCAACCGCGTATAATCGAAACCGCGTAAAATAAACCCGCTTAAAACGAGGGTCTACTGTATTACTTTTTGAGATATATCAGTCACAGATAATAAAAAAAGAAAGAAAAAAAACATTCGATTGCTCCACACTCTGGTGTTATTGGCCCCAAAATCTGTCCCCCTGCTGCTTCCTAACATTTTATTTGATTCCGTTCATCATTTTTTGAGCAATGACAGTCACGCATATCGATGAAAACGTTCAGTTACTCCACTATCTTGAACGAATTGACGCAAAAAACCACGCAGCCCTAAATCATATATGGGTACTTGCGGGTATCGTTCGAATTCTTACTACAGGTTTTGACGTAGAATGGCCCCAAAAAATCGGTCACATACAAACGCACACTACTCTTGAAGAAAAGTTTAAAATAATTTAGCGAACGTCAGAACTGAACGCCGTCAGAACGTTTTACAGTTGGTAGATAGCGAGTCACAAGAAATAAGATAACGTAACGCTTGTATTAAGAAATAAGATAACGTAACGCTTGTATTCTATTTGTTTGCTGAAAAACAGCCGAGAGTTGCGAATCAAAACGGAATAATCTTTTTAGAATTTATCAAGAAACTCAGTCCAGTCCCATTTTTAACGGAGACATTCATTAAAGGCAGTAATCATTTATTCTGCAAATTTTGTGTTAAACAGCATTTTTGTACATTTGCATTTTTCTTACCAACTGAATGAGTGAATTTTGGATCTACGACATTTGGACAGGCGACATTTTGGCCCGGCGACATTTTGGACCGACGACATTTCGGCCCGGCGACATTTTGGATCGGCGACATTTTGAATCGGCGACATTTTGGATCGGCCACATTATGGCCCGGCGACATTTTGGTCTGGCGACATTTTGACCGCGACATTTTGTCCCGCGACATTTCGGTGGCGATATTTTGACCCCAAACCGGTCAAAGGTACCCACTTAGGGGGGAGGGTCATGGTGCAGACTGCGCCATTGAAATTTTTAGGGCGGATTGTTTTGACAAGTATTTTTCTCATTTTAGGCAGGCCCTTGCTTTTAAAGCGGTCATCGCGATACTTGGGGTCAGGGGTGCCTTTGCTCTTTGGGGAAGGGGACACCGCTGCGAAAGTGCTCATGGGAGAATAGTGCAAAGCAGCTCCTTTGAGTTTTTTTTTTTTTTTTTTTTTTTTTTTTTTTTTTTTTTTTTTTTTTTTTTTTTGACTCAGAGGAAGAATAAAAAATGCCGATCCTGTATAAAGTGTACTAGATGGCTGATAAACTCTTAGACTTCACTAAAAAATTATATTCTTCATATTTGAGTATATTTCTCTTTATCAAATTTTTTACAAAATGAACGGAAAAACTCTTACTATAGGGTCATTTTAAACTAATAGATAGAGTGAAATGGCTACTGTATTTGAGTAAACTGAAAATAATAAATGAGTTTTTTTACTTTAGTTTTAATAATTATGAAACACAGCAAATTCCGTTACCAATGAAACAAGGTAAACATTAGCATAACTTTTGGTTATTTAAAGTTTTGGGCCTCCATGTATGATGTATTTGATACAAATGCAACTTTTTCAGAGTTTTTCAAAAAATATTTACCATTTCCAAATGTCAACAAAATATTGTATTTAGGTAAAATATGAGACAAAGAATCACTTGGTGACCTTAACTCAATTTTGATAAAAAGTGCAGATACGACTTTTGTGATTAGCACGACGCTATTGGTAGATATTTCACAAAACATGGCATCATAGGAAAGTCATAGAACATAGCCAAATCGCTAGTCCGTAATTTATTCGGAATAAAGATCACAACCAAATTCTTCTGCAGCCACTATGCCCTCATCAACACCATCACAATAATGCTCCAAAACATGTAAAATCAGTTACATCACCTGTTGTTTTTGCACAATACTTAAAGCGTGCTCTTTCTTAACGTCAGCAGAAAATTTTAGTGACAGAAAATGTTAAATTATTATGTTAACAAGTTCAAAGCACTTGCCTTACTTCAGATGATCAATAAAACTAAAAAATTGAAAGTATCCGAACAATGTCCTTTCGGAGGGTCAGCCTATTTCATCACCTTAATGATGACTGCCAGCCGGATAAGTTGAGACAACTGCTACTACCACTGTATAGCATCAATTAGAGTGGAAGTATTGTGAGTGAGCGATTGGTTTTGTCTTCAGTGTTCACTAAAGAGTTACAAAGAGTAACTTCTTTTTTGCATGAAAATGGAGTTAAACCTATTTCTGTACCTCAGAGCCAGACGGACGTGAGTCACAGAATCGCAACTTTACAGGAAAGAGGAAAAACTTTTTTTCTGACGCATGCAAGGGATGGGACGCGCGCTCTTTTAACCCTAGTGAAATTTTGAAAAATATTGTTTTTTAAGATTTGCGTTCACATGGCTCGATGTGGAATAGGCTTCTACATGCTATGCCCTAATAAAAAGAAAATTGAAATTTTTGAACTTACGTTTGTCTCGCTTTGAGGTACAGAATTTTCTCCACTAAGCTCTTTTTTCGTTTTTTTTCAACTAAAAAAATCGAACAACAACAATCGTTAGGTTTTCGCTTTTTCCTGAACATACTTAATAAGGACTGTTAGCTTTAATGTTTCTCCAATGCCTTACTTCGCCATTTGCTTATTTTTCATTTTTCTTTTGACCAAATTTCAGCAAATTTTGAACCAGCTCGTTTCCCTCTCAGCGCCTTTCCACACTCAGTCGCGTCATTTCCTGCCAGTACTGCCAGCAAGTATTGATTCTGAAAGCTCATTTTCTCGCCGAGATAGGTGTCACCATTAAGATTTTCCTATCGCATTGTAATTAAAGGTGTTGAACCAAGAAGATCAGCGCTATCTTCTGCAAAAGAAGTTTCGCCCATATCTCATTTCATCGTCCATCAGGGCTTGTACGGGAGGAGCATAATTACCTTCCAAAACCCAAACTCTTCAGGAAAAAAAAAACCGCAAAGCTAAGAAAAGAAGTTAATTACCACCGATTATATATGAACCACTTTTTTTTTTATCCCACACCAGCTATGTGACTGTCGTTTGGGTTCCAATTAAGAAACGAAGAATGACTGACAAATAACGTGCGATTATGCGCGGAGTGGAGAGGGTGGGAGTTTTACCCCGATGAATAATTTATACTAAATAATTAACGGTACATTAGATGGCAACCCCCCTTTTTTTCTTCTTCTTTCACCATTTTCCCCCGAACGATCTCCAGATAAATTTTCCTTGACATCCAACAAGATTAATCAGATCAGAATGAAAAGCATTGGAAAGAAGTCTTGTTCGGAGTATTTTAACCTGAGATTTCAACGCGATATATTGCGGGAGACAATCTCCGTTTAATTAATAATGACAGATAATGATTGTTTCCAAAGCCTTCCCCCCCCCCCTTTTTTTATAGAGCTTTAGTGGAAGCTTTTAAATAGCTTATGGGGTCTTAAAGGAATATATTGCTGTGGTCATGGTCTGAGTCGGAAAATTTAAATAATTTCTGTCGAAGAGGAGGAGAGGAAAATTAAATAAAAGTCGGATTCTGTTTTTCAATCACGAAAGTAGTGACAGAACATTTGTATTTTAATCTGTTGTAAGCGATGAAGCTTTTATAAACTTTTGAGCTTAAAAATGAGGTTTTGACTGTGATTAATCGGTTTGAGAGTGTTTTGTGTAGTCTTTAGTTGGCGTAAAAAAGGGGTGTAAGAATTTATTTCGAGGCAAGCTCCAAATGTGTACAACATGAAGGATTTTAACACATTAAATATGGAAGTTAAAATATTTCGTAGTTAAATTCATGTAAGCATATTTTTATCGTTGTAAAAGTCAACGTCTATCATTTTGTCTTTAGTTGTGCCAGAAAGAGATTTTCGAAAAGAAAACCTAAATTTGAATTAACATTTGAAAAAGTAGAAGTGTTAGTTAACATTTCCAACAGAAATGATTAAAAAAAAACATTTATAACGACGAAAAAAAAGGAAGAATCATTTTTTTTTCATTAGCATAAATTAACGCTGACAGAATTTTGAACAGCAAAGTTTCAGTTTTTCTTTTGATAAAGTGAGATTTCAACCGGTCCTCAGTCCATAATAACATCAATTAACAAAAATAACTGCCTTCTTGAAATTAGGGACAACGTATCCTTGTTTCAGTTTCAGATCTGAGTTAACATGTCTCACTCATCAAACATCAAGATAAAAAATCGCACTTTGTTCTTGAATAAACACGGTTTTTCAAAATTAACACTGAGAATTTGGAATATCAGGACTTTAGTTTTGATAAAATGAGATTTAAACTGATCCTGAATCCATAGAAACTTGGAGGAGCTGAAATGATTTGCCTTCTTGATATCAGGGCCCATGTATCATTCAGTTTCAGACTTCCAGTTAACATGTCTCACTCATTACGTATCAAAAACATAAACTTCGTACTTTGTTTCTTGAATAAATACGATTATTTTGTTTCTTGAATAAATAAGATTGTTCGGATGAACACTGAAAATTTTAAATAGCGGAATTTTTGTTTTCTTTTGATAAAGTGAGATTTAAACAGGGGTCCTCAATCCATAGAAACATAGAAAAGTCGAAATAATTGCCTTCTTGAGAACAGGGTCAATCTGACATTCAGTTCAGTCAACAAGCCTCGCACATCATACATTAAGAGGAAGAAATCGTGTTTAATTTCTTGAATTAATACGATTGTACATAATTAACACTGAAAGTTTCGAACTGCAAGGTTTTAGTTTTCCTTTTAATAAATACAGATTTACACTGGATGAAACGCTGATGAGATAAAGTAATTGGCTTCTTCATACGGTCGCGAATCACTCATTCAGTTTCAGATAAGTTGAGAAGTCTCGCACATTATCCATCAGCGGGAAGAAACTTGATTTTGTTTCTTGAATAAATACGACAATTCAAAATTAACACGGAGAGTTTTGAACTGCACGGTTTTAGCTTTCCGTTCAATAAATAGAGATTTATGTTGTATGAAACGCTGATGAGGTAAAGTAATTTGCTTCTTCATATCGCTCGTTTGGAAAAAGAACCACAATACGAAATTTTTAATTTTCTTTTTCGCTTAAAGGTCTTCAAATGAAGTTATCTCCTTTGGAAAATAATGGCAGATTTTTTGTTCTAATATTAACTACTGGAAAGCACGAAGAACTTACTTTTCGTAATGCAAATTGCCTGAAGAGTTCAACTTCAAACGCTTCTCCTGTAAAATTGCCTTTTTTCGTATTGTGGCACTCTTTTTCCAAATGAGCGACATGGTCGCTCATTCAGTTTCAAATCTCAAGTTAAGAAGTCTCGCACATTATCCATCAACGGGAAGAAACTTTATTTTATTTCTTGAATAAATACGACTAATTCAAAATTAACACTATGAGAGTTTTGAACTGCAGGATTTTAGTTTTCCTTTTAATAAAATGAGATTCAAACCGAGTGATACATTGATGAGCTGAATGTATTGACTTCCTCTTATCAACGCCAATCTTTTAAAGTTAACACATCTCGCACATCATGCATCGCGAAAAGAAATCATATTTTGCTCTTTGGCAAACTTCTCACGCCACTAATGTTCTGAACAAACCCCCAAGTTGCGAAGAGGATTACACTGTGCTCTCCCATTTTATAACCACCCAGCTTATAAAAGTAAAAAGAGAAAAAACTTGATGCTACCAATCCCCCCCCTCCCCCCCCCACGCGTGTAATAATAAAACCACACGCATCCTATAAAAGGGCGAGATGGACCCTTTCATGTGCAAATGATATCACGCGTTCCAACACCTACGATGAGGTGGAAAAAGGTTTTGCAAGTTCACGAAGATTTTTTTTTTTAACTTCTCTCTCTCTCTCTCTCTCTTTCTGGCATTATTATTATTATATATGTTATGATTCACTGTGGCCTGGGGAAAATGGCGGAGGTAAAAGAGATTTAGTACTGCTCCGTACCGGAGGAGAGTGCGTCGAATGGAAGTTTTAGTCTGAGAAAGGGTGTACCGGTTATATTACTTCTGAGAGGATTGAAGGAACCTCCGAGATTATGGGGAAGTAATAGCGTGCAGGGGAGAAAGTATTCACTCTCTTTTTTTCCTTCTCTTGTTCCTATTTATTTTTATAAACCCTAACTTTTTCGAAACAAAAAGTTCAACGAATGCGAGTCAACCAAAAATCGTGTTCCATGTTTCGGCAGATTTGCAGGGGGAGTCAAAGTTGGTTTTAAAAAAGTGACGATTACAAGTATTTCATAATTATTAAAGTTATGAATGTAGAAGGAACTTTATGATAATGATTGTGATTGTAATAACTTTCATACGACTAAGGTTTTTTTGAGCTGTCACAATTGATAAATTATGACAATTGTTAATTTTTTTTTTTTTTTTTTTTTTTCTACAACGTTAAACAAAAAGTTCAACGAATAAGAGGAAACCAAAATCGCATTGCATGATTCTGCAGTAGGAGCCAAAGTTTACAAAGACGAAGACGTTTACAAGTTTTTCGAAAGAAATAAAGTTGTGACTGTAGAGAGAGCTTTATGACAATGATTGTGATTTTAATAACCGTCAAACGACTTAGTCTTCATTCCCTTTTTTGCTCTAATTTTTTCTCATAAGTTCCAAACTTTTTCGAAACAAAAAGTTAAACGAATAAGAGGAAACCAAAACCGTGTTCAATGTTTCTATAGATTTCCAGTGGGAGTCAAAGTTTACTTTAAAAGAGAGACAATTACAAGCATTTCATAATTATTAGAATTATAAAAAAATAGTGTAGATTATGAAGAAAGAATTTTATGATAACAATTGATTTTAATATCTGTCATATGACCAAAGTTTTTTTGGCTATCATAATTGGAAGATTACATTTGTTAAAATCTATTTTGCTGTTATTTACTTTTACAAACCCCGAACTCCTTCGACACGTTGGAAAGAAGTTCAACGAATGAGAGAAACCAAAATCGCACTTCCGTGTTTAAAATTTTGATTAACCGTTTGTTCAACAGCAACTCTCGTAAAAGTACGTTTATGCTTCCTTTAATATCCAAAACCGAGATTTGCTTCATTGCTGAAGGTGATCATATATCCCGTTTTGAACGGGATGATATCCTTTTCAGGAAGCCCGTCCCGTTGTCCCTGAACATAGGTTTTCGACACTCAAAAGTCATCAGGTATGATTGTTTTAGCATTTTCATACCAATAATTTGAGTCATGCATTACTTTTGTGTTTTATATTCGCCTGGCTCTTATGCAGTTAGAAAGGGTATTTTGGCTTATGAATAATTTGTGAACGAAAAAGCACAGTTGCCAATCGCAATTCTTAAAGCAATTTTGATAGTGAAAGAAAATTCTGAAATTTTTTTAATTCATTTTTAAAATCAGCTCTAAATCAGGAACTACTTTGATATACCCCCCCCTCCCAAATCGGAAATTTGGCGACTTTTTTCTCTCGCCAAGATGGATTCTCGCTAAATACAAGTAATTAATGCATAAAAAATACGGAATCATTAAATACAAAAAAAGAATACCTAAAAAATACAATGACTACATAAAAAATACAAATAAATGACAATGAATAACATATTATATACAATTTACACAAAAATTTTAACAAATACAATTGAAAATACGTGTCGGCAATCTAATAAAAAGAATTATTTATACAGAAATTTTGAATAAGCATACACATTAAATTATATAGTAATACATCAATTCTTCTTTTTCAACTGTTATCTTCTATCCTTTTCTGTAATAAGCACAAAAAAAGATATAATTGCTTTAAAAAAAATACACATGCAGTTGACTAAAATGGATAAATACAACGTTCTGAGGAAAAAATTCGGAACTACTTTGATATACCCCCCCAAATCGGAAATTTGGCGACTTTTGGTAAAATTACGGTAACCGGGTGGCGTTGGCGTATGTTTTCAAAAACAGCCAAATTTGGCACCTAAGACTCAATGTAAACAAAGTGCTACATTGTAAACAAAGGAAATCATCCAATGGGAATAGACTTAAAGAAAAGGGGTGGAGCTTTGAATGGCTCCAACTATCACCTTGGTAACTAGAACTGTTTATTAACTTTCTCCTTTCTTTGATTATAGCCGTAAGGAAGCAAAAAAAAGTAATAAAACATTTTCTTTTGTAATTGATGAGAATATGCAGAAATATATTATTAAGCCTATTTTTTTTTATAGAATTTTATTGCTTTTCTTATTTTGAAATTAAGTTTGCAGAAAAGAGAAGTGAGATGTAACGTTTTCCAACATGTTAACATAATGTGCGTGGGAATATAAAGCGCATAAAACGAAATGGTTCATGACAAAAATGATGTTACACTTTTTATGTTTAATTTCCTAAAAAACATTAAAATGAAACATACATTTCTACCAAATTTAACAACATTTAAAGTTTGATAAAAAAAACGACATTAGTCTGTAATAGTTTGTTAAGTAAATAGAAAAAGTTCTTACGTAGATTTAATGTTCAATTAAAATTTAAAACGATCTACTAAATAAGTTAAATAACATCAAAAGACCCATTCAGAGAACATTATCATAACTAACATTTTAGTTCAAACTTACTGACTAAGTTATTGCAATAAGTAATGAATTAAATCAAAGATGGAACAGTAAAACACAAAGGAAATTACTCACTGCGAACAAATTCCAAAAACGTATACAAAGACATGAATAACTGATTTTTAAATCCAACTTAAAATAGTGACAAACATTCTGCGATGTAAATTTTTGTAAAATGTTTCGAAGATCTAAAAATTGAAGAAACGCAATATATGTTGCCATTTTCTGGAAAAAAAACTTTGAGAAAATTAAAAATCTTATTCTATGGAATAAAAAAAAAAGATTTATTATAAACAAATACATTGCAATTTTGTGTAGTGAACTCTGGAATGGTTGATTGACCAAACGAAGAGCGAATAAGATTTGGTGTAGGGTTACCAACATTGATCCGTCGCCAAGGTAAGGTAGCGGGTTGATAGAATGAAATATTTATCACCGCGACCCGGTTACCGTAATTCTACCCGACTTTTTTTCCTCGCAAAGCAAAATACCTGTTTTTGGCGTTGGCGCAAAATACCTGGTTTTCAACAACACTATATACAGTAGGCATAATGAAAGCTAAAAGATAAAAATAATTGATAGAAAAAAAAATATAATTGGAAAATACAACCAGATTTGCGGCAAAATACAGCAAGTAAGAATCTGCTTGATCACTTCACAAAGAAATGGCGAATGAATGAAATGGCGCTAAAACATATATGAAATCCAAAAATTGTTGCCTCAAAACTTTCAAAAAAAAGGAACTACTTTGATATACCCCCCCAAATCGGAAATTTGGCGACTTTTTTTGTTTTTGTTGACACAAAACTTTGTTGCCACAAAAATTGTTGCCACAAAACTTTTAAAAAAACTCAAAAAATGGTACAAAATACAAGAAAATACTTAATTTGGCAACAGCAAAAAACCTAAAAGCTGAAAAAACCTAAATTGGCAACACCAAAATAAGAAACAGCAACCCTAAAAAGTCCGTAGGAAATGCCAGATTTGGCGCGTAATTTTTGGGGGTGTATATCAAAGTTATACCAAAAAAAAACACTCAAAAAATTGTACAAAATACAAGAAAATACTAAATTTGGCAACAGCAAAAACTTAAAAGCTGAAAAAACCTAAATTGGCAACGCCAAAATAAGAAACAGCAACCCTAAAAAGTTCGTAGGGAGTGCCAGATTTGGCGCGTAATTTTTTTTTTTTTGGGGGGGGTATATCAAAGTTATACCAAAAATTCATAAATAATCACCTTATCCATTAGCTGAGAATTACTTGTTGAAATTGTGCGAAAAATGAACATCAAGCACCAAATTCCCAAAGTATACTCTCTAATTATCTGTTCTTTTATCTTCTTCAAATATAGAAATTTGTAACCTGATGAATGCATTCTAACATCTATATTCATTCGTTATCACTACCAAGTTAACTGACAGTCATAACCGAAGAGAACAATCAGTTATCCTTCCGTTCCAATTACGGTTTCGCCATTTCCGCTAACACAGCGCGCTAACTAACATTTCATAACCGGTTTCGTGCTGTTGCCAGATTCACGTGATGAAAATCATCGAAATAATCGACGCGGCCCGTGCTACTGATAAAGCCACAGTTGTAATATGCGATGCCCGCCGCCATTTCGTAGCTCGAGTTATATGAGCAGCTAGAATCCGAAATCAAATATTGATCCCGAGTGTAATTCAATTTGTGATTTAGATTATTAGATAATGTTACATGCACAGTGGGAGAAAGTGGTTGGTATGCGTAGATGGATATTTTGTGCAATGAATGGTTTTGAAACGCTCTCGTGACATTCTCGAAAATGCCTGCATAATTTGTAAATTCTCTTGAGTTTCGGTTTGGAATGGTAATGTTTTACTCAGAATTTCATCGCAACAATCGTAAGATCTTCGATGCATGTATACGCTTGAACTTCAATCGAATCCCTCGGTGCAAGAAAAGGACAGATGCACTTTTTATTGGTTTTGTGTTTGACGTGGCAACATATGAAGAAGAATATAATCTTCCATTCTGTACAAGAGCGAGACATCTCTAATTAGTACCCCATAAGATATTAGAGCGAAGGGGCTGCAACAGGCAACGTTTCGGATGAAGAATGGAGCAGCTAGCTTCTCGATAGCTCAATGGATAGTATTCATCTGACGTCACTGCGGGTCAAAACGGGCACTGCAGTGCATTGTGGGAACTGTAGCAAACGAAAATCCGGTACTACAGCGTATAGCACTTGCATTTATGCGGCTTATAAACTCTTCTTTCTATTAAAAAAATTAGAGGTTTTTAAAGTTTTTTTTTTTACTAAGAAACGTTGTAAAAGAATGATGAACGATTCATTTAATACGAAATGCTCTCTTTATTATCGTATTTTCATAGGTTTAAGCCTCTTTGGTTCCTCGTCAGAAACATGGTGAAAACTCGAATTCTCGTTTTACTTTTCCCTTTTCTCGCCATTTTTCATGCAGTCATAAGTCTGTATAAGCCCTAAGAATGTTCATGATGCGTATGAAGTCCAGTAATCCTTAAATTAATGAGTTTTTTAAGCATTACTAACACTGCGTAGTTGGTCAAAATACTCGCAGACGGACAGCTGATGGGACCATTGACAAACCGTGAATAAGGTTCATGTATTATTTGGAGATTAAAGAGTTTTAAAAGACTCGCTTTTTTTTTAAAGCAATTACGAATTGCTTATTGCTTTCACTTGATCGCAGTTGACGTTGGTTTGATTTTTCAGATTACCACGACGAGGGGAACAAATCTAGGTCGTTATTGATGATATTTATTAAGAAGACTAATTTTTGTCGTCATGGTTTCAAATCGTTCGCTTTTTCGTTCATTAATTTTTTTCCTCAGTGCTTAACTCAAGCAGATTTTACATTAAAAAATGAAAGAGTTCTTGTGTTAAATCACGCTTTTTCAATAAAAACACCTATAAAGATGACGCGCCTACGCACACGTCTACACACACACACGACTGCATACACGCGCCTACACACGGGCGTGCCTACACAAATACATACACGAGAAGGGTCCTATCGCAACTCGTGTTTGAAAAAAAAAAAAAAAACATAATTTAAATTCAAGATGTCAAAAATTCAAATTTATTTATTATTTTTTTCTTTAATTACAACCAAATATTATTTGTTTTATCATAAAAAGTCAAAAATGTGTTCGAACTCTTAATGTATTTGAGGCAAGAACAGGGCAATTACAGGACATAACAATTAATTACGCATAATAACATTAGTGACCGGATTGAGTTCAGCCTTGTCACAATAAAGCCTTACCCTGCGTGTTAAACATTGCCAAAACATATTGTCAAATTATCATGCCGTGGCGCGAGTTTCCTTGTTGAAACACGTGGGTTACTCGATCATCGGCTATTATTTATATGAGGATAACAACGCCCCCCCCCCCCCATCGCTGTTCCTAGTTTTGTCACCTGTCCCGCATGAGTAATATGGGTTTCTTAGTTTTATTAAAATATCAGAATATATTCCTTATAACTAGAATTCCTGCGAAAATTGTGATCAATATACACGAATACAATGATATTTTGCAAACCTACGCAGCTGAAAATATCAAAAAAAAAAGAAGAAGAAGAAGAAGAAAGTAGCAGGCGTCAGTTCGTTAACAAGACTCACCATTCGTCGGACTAGAGTAATGAGAAGAATCCTGGAGCGTACTGGTGTTTCCAAAAACAAAGCCTCGTTTCTTCACTCTACACGTGTTGCCACACTTAACATAATTGCCGCTCCCACCTCAATCGCCCAGAAAAATCCCTTAGAAAAGAAAAAAAAATGAATTGATCGATAAAAACAAATCGGGAATTGTACCGAGGCGAAAGAAATAACAAATTCGCATCAAAATGGCGCTATGTTACAAGTGAACTTTTTTTTATATTTTTATGTTTCCTTTTTTAATTCAATTTTTTTCCTTGTAAATTGTTCGCTAATGACACAAGCTTGAAAGGTTTTTCCTTTTTTCGTATTGATTAAAAAAAGGGTAAAGAGGAAGCGTAAGGTTTTAAATCCCCGGTGATTCGACGTTGGCTTTTACACCATCTCAAAAACAATCGATAAACATTTTTCGGTTTCGAAATCGATAGGTACAGGTGCTTCCACGTATCCGTAGTGTAAATGAACTAACGTTCCAAACTTCTAAGAAAGAGATTTTTTATTCTTCGGGCTTTTTCCAGCACAGATTTAGCACAAGTTGCACTGCACAGCACGAAAATGTCCTTTGTTCAAAACGTTCGTTTCTTCTGCATTTTTGGCTGAAAATAACGAATGTAATTATTTTTGCGTACCATGGACCATTTTCCTTAATATCACGTTTTTTGTTTTTTTATTCATTTACTTATTTTTTAACCAACTTTTACCGGAATCCGAGAAAAAACTGGAATGATCCTGGCACTAAAAACATACCACATGAACCACTTGTCAATCAGCAATGTGCCTTTATTCCGCCATTGCACATTAAACTCGGTTTATGACAGCATGTGTAAAAGATTTAGATAAATAAGCATTTAAGATCTAGATAGAATTTAGATAAGTAGCATCTCATGGACAAATTCAAAGTTTAAGGAAGGCAAAGGTAAAAGAACGGGTCCGAATCAGAGCTGTGAATTCGGAAGGAAACATGATCAACTCCGACTCCTTTACCTCAACATCAGCCCGACTCCCCGACTCTGACTCTTACTCCCTTAATCTTTAAGTGCGTTTCAAACAACAGTACAACTAAACAATGTGTCTAATGTTAATCTTAAGTTACTATAATGTACCTCATGTATGATTCACCAAAAATGTATTACAAATTTCCGATCCACTCTCTATATTTCATCAATCACTTGTGACATAATTCGGCTCTATTGTTGAACAAAGTAGTTTGCTCCAACTTTATCAAGTTATTTCGTTATCTCAAACACACTTGAATAGGGAGCTCAAATATTTGTGTCACAGGCGCAGTCTTTCTAGGTAAAGATGTGTCTTTTATTCTTCGTAAAAACCCCAGATTTCCGTTATAATCTTTTACATAATATTTCGACAGTCAATAACATTTTGTTTGCATTTGATGTATCTAATCGAAAAAATTTAGTGATAACTTCTAATCACCCTTAATAGCTTTGAGTTTCGTTTTAGATTAGTGATGTCTCAAAGCTCATTTTTCACGGTGCGGTGCCCTATTGCCTTTTTGAAATACCTTATTGTCGTTTTTAATTGCCGTTTGAAGTAAGACCACTACATTATTACATTATTGCGACTTGGCAGAGTTAAGAACTAGGGGGGAGGGGAGTTTGTCTCTTGGAATTTTCAATCATTCGACTCCCGACTCCCTGGCAGAGTTAAGGACTAGGAGGGAAAATGACCGACTCCGACTCTTTTACCCTAAAATCAGTCCGACTCCACAACTCTGGTTACTATTGGCCCACTAATTAAAGAAGTCTTTCAAGATGAAGGATTTGAAGGTAAAATGTCAGAAGCAGAAAAGGAAGCGTGGAAAAGGAAGGCACTTAAATCTGTGTGCATTTGTTATATGAGAAATAGGTCTCTTACAAAAACGGTATGTATTGGATTTTGGTTTATGAATTAAGCACGTTTATCTTTTAAGGAGTAGAACTCCAATTATCCGAACTCCAACCATCCGAATCGCTGATTATCCGATTTGCTTTCAGAATTTAAGCAAAAAATTCAGGCGATTGCACTTGCTGCGATTCTCAAAATAATAATTCTATCGACGCACGCTATTATCCTTCCCTTCGCGAAGCTAATAAAACACAGTTCACTTTGATCGAAATGTTTAGAAGCAATGACTTTCATTTGCAGGACGGAATACATACCGTACATGATGTACTAATGTACAGGACTTGTTTGTACGTTTATCATGCAAAGCGTTATCTTTCTGCTTGATTAATTAGAAGGTTTTTTTTAACATTTTTTTTCTCTCATTTTCAACATATATACAGCAATTGTTTAAAATAGACCTCGATTTCAGAAAAATCTAGTTTTCCGAATTTTGGATTATCCCAATGGGGTCCGGTCGCAATTGTATTGTACAGCAAAGAACGACAATGATTCGACATATGTCCCTTAATCTTTAAGCGCGTTTCAAACAACAATACAAATAAACAATGTGTCTAATGTTGATCTTACATTACTACAATGTACTCTCATATATGATTCACAAAAATCTATAATTTTTTGAAGAACACATTTCCAATCCACCATCTATATTTTATGAATTAACTTGTGACATAATTCGGATTCATTCTTGAACAAAGTAGTTTGCTCCAACTTTATCCAGTTATTTCGTTATCTCAAACACACTTGAACAGGGGGCTCAAATATTTATGCCGGTAGCAGTCTTTCTAGCTGAAGAACTGTCTCTCATCCTTCACAATTCCCCAGATTTCCGTTATAATCTTTTACATTATATTTTGTCAGTCAATAACATTTGTTTGCATTTAATGTATCTAATCAGAAAAGCTTAGTGGTAACTTCTAAACACAGCTTTCAGTTTCTTTTAAGATAAATAATGACTTGAAACTTATTTCTCAGGGCGCGGTGCACTATTGCTTCTTTGAAACACCCTACTGTCATTTTTAATTGCCGTTTGAAATAAGGTCACTTTTTTAGGGAAGCTGACAGTTTAGTTCCAAAAGTGTTCGCGTGACGCCGCTAGTATCTGTTTGAGATCCGAGCTGAAGGAAACCGGTGTCTCCGCCTCAGATGTGTTGCTCAATTAATGTTTGACTATCTACTTTTGAAAAGAAGAAAATTTCATTTAATTCAGATTGAAAACCAGTGAGGGGTGGTGATGGGGTCGATTGCAGGAAATATTTCCCGATACATTGATATTTAATTAAAGGAAATGTTGCCAGTTATCTTACCAGATGACCCCTAAATGGCGTTCTACTCAAACTGTCGCTATACTTTTACGACGCAACTACCAGCGACTGCAATAAAATGCAACGACATTAGAAAAATAGCGTATTTTCGCAAGTATGGTTCAAAACTTTTTTTATAAATATGGTAGTAAAGAAAAAACACCTAATCAGACCTCCCTGAACAAAAACTTTTGGAATGGGGAAAAATTCTCAATTTGCCGAATGAAATTCGAATGTTATCGTTTTTAATTAATGCGAGCATGCACATAGTAAACATATCATTCCCACATAATCTTTACTAATAATAAAGCTGAAAGTCTCTCTGTCTTTCAGGATCTCTGTGACGCGCATAGTGCCTAGACTGTTCGACCGATTTTCATGAAATTTGGCACAAAGTTAGTTTGTAGCATAGAGGTGGGCACCTCGAAGCGATTTTTCGAAAATTCGATGTGGTTCTTTTTCTATTCCAATTTTAAGAACGAAATTATCGTAAGATAGACGAGTAAATTGCGAAATTATCATAACGTGGAACCGTAACATAAGCACAAGCCAATTGGCGAGATACGAAATTATACTAATGTGGAACCGTAACAGGGGTACAAGCCAATTGGCGAGAAAATTCACCATACATTATTTGTAAATATACAGGCGAACCAAAAGACCTTTTTATTTTTCTATTACGGGCAAAGCCGTGCGGTACCACTAGTATTTAATAAGAAAGGACGTTTGGCATCATCAATTTTATTTTTTCTTTTTTTTTTTAAACAAAAAATATCTTGTTATTGCAGTACTGTCTCCTCCAAACTTACCGAAACGTCAGCAAAGTTTGTGGAACAAGAAAGTTTTTTTCGGGGATCACCGTGACCTCCCATTCGGTTTGCGCATGCATGTAATAGTTGAATACTGATAGGGTTTTTCTCGTCATTTGTGCGTTTAGCGGTGGAATTTCGTTTGTTTTCCCATTAATAATCATTTCCTCTGCTAAACGTAATTTGTTGAGAATTTGCATGCAAGAACACTTCAGTTTCCGTCCATAATCCTGCGTTCCCCGCATTTCCTCTTACCCATTTCTCTCAACACCCCTTTCCCCGGGTAAAAGTTATTCTCGCTAACTTGTTAGCTTCTTCAATTAAAGCACCCGCCTCTCGCCCTGATTCGAGATGGATATATTGTGGGCGGCAAACAAGGGGTGATTCGGGCATTGATTGATTAAAGGCCTCTTCCCCTAG
Organism: Uloborus diversus; assembly: GCF_026930045.1. NCBI lineage: Eukaryota > Metazoa > Arthropoda > Arachnida > Araneae > Uloboridae > Uloborus > Uloborus diversus. Next base: position 138,670,993 of record NC_072737.1, read on the forward strand.
CTGAACGAGGGGATTAAGCGGGGGAGTGGGGACGGAATGATTGAACGGACAGTCTTCAGTCTCACCCCCCCCCCTCTTCGTTTGCTTCCCTTCTGGGGGGGATTGAAGAGCTTGATAAATGATGGCCCAGAGGGAAGGTCATGAGATTTTATTTAGTCTTTACTATGTGTGAGAGTACAAGAAGAACACTTTTTAAAATTTTCTGAAACTTCGAAAGTTACTCTCATCGTATAACAATGAAACACTCACGATCAGAATCAATCAGACTGCTTCTGTAGTTTATGGTTTTGTTTCGGTTACAAGTGGTAAATGGATTTGCCAAACAAGGCATGCAGTAAAGCTTAACCTAAACTGCAAAATAATGCTTCAACAAATAACTAAAATTAAAAATTTAAAGAACCCCCGATTGAGTCGCAACTATAGAATCAAGAGGGAAAATTGAAAATCCTTTTAAAAGCTTTGTACTATTAAAAATAAATTTCAAGTATTTTATTTACTAACAAATAGAAACTTTCAACAGATAAAAATTTTAAATCATTGCGTTTGATTTCCTTGTCGGCCAACAATGAATGGGGCCGTTTCGAAAATTTTAAAAGTATTTTTTTCTGAAAGAGCATGCTTAAAAACCTAGGATCTGATCATTTAAAAAATAACTTGACCAAGTTTAATATTTTTAAAAAATTACTTAAATCAGTTCGCTTTCATTGTTTACGCTTCTGCCGATGACATCACAAATGATGAAATGCCATTCACTGTTGCCATTCGCAGAACGTAATTTTTAATTTGTTTCTTTACTCACGTGTTCTGGCAACGATATGGTTGATAGCAAGCATAGAGCGCAATATTTAATTCACTTCGTGATTATCATAACGTGGAATCGCGGCAGACAGATGCGTCAAAAGTACATCATTTGAGACGTCATAAAGACAACGCCTTGGTTGAAAAACCGGAGATTTAAAAAAATTAATTGAAAAATAATTGTTGGGAAAATTAAAGTATTCTCCGGGTCCATGTTATTATTTCTGCTTATTCTATCAATTTCAGTGACTAAAAGTAGTACTTATGACTGAAGGAAAGAACCCCATTTGGTGATCAATCACGTGAATAAAGGCTTAACCGTTATTAAAATCTGCTTTAAAAAACGTTATAATTCGAATTCTGTGTAAGTTTCAAACACATTCTATCAGACGCAGAAAAAAGTTCTCTTTATTTTTGTTTTAAATTTAAAATTTTTTAAATATTTTTTCACTGCAAAAATCGCGAAAAACCTTTCAGAGGTTTTTAATTAATATCTTCGTTAGTTAATGTCATCCAAAGACGCAACCTAGCTAAGAACACTCTCGATCAACTCTCCTTTGAACAAATTTTTCTTTTTCAAAATCGGTTCGTCCGTTTAGGCGCTAGAGTGCCACTGACAGATGCACATACACACATACACACAGACACGTCAAACTTAAAACCCCTTCCTTTGTGTGTCGAGGGTTAAAAATGATCGAGTATTTTTTTTTTTTTTTCAAATGATCCTACCAAAAATTTTTAGAGGTACATTTTAAATATATTTGTTAAAAAAGTTATGTTAACATTCCTAAACGTACAAAAACATGTTTAACTTTTGAATTTATTTATATTATTCCTTTTGAACTTTTATCATATTTTGTGATAAAACTATGCACTTATCTACTTCATTGGTATTAAGATGCAATAATTATTCTTTTCACATTCTGAAACCAGTCTTTTTCCTCATCAGTAAAATTATTTCATGGATTTCTAGAATTTGTTTACTATAAGCTACTGAATATACCTTTTCTCGTAAAAACGTAACAGGAAAACATTTGTGTTTAAATGTTTTTTTTTTTTTTCTGTAGCGCACAAAAAGCTTTACATACTTAGAACTATTTCTTTAAAGTCAACGAATGCATCTAAAAATGGATCTTGGGCCGGAAAACCAAATAAAAGACCGCTTCTTAATCCATTTATCAGGTGCCACGGAAAACAAAATCGAAAATTCTCCAACTTAAAAGAGGTCTGCTAAAGTTCAGCAACAGTTTTCCCTTTTAGACTACTTTACCGTAAAAGATATTAAATAACAATAATGAATAAAGAGAAGCACGATAGAGGAGGCTTTAAAATCCATAAAAATATCGCAAAAAATAGGTCAAAATTAATTAATTAATTCAGTTAGTAAATGAAAGACTTGAAAACTTAATAACTTTAAAATCTTTCAAGCTTCTCTGGTTCACAAATATTTTAACAAGAGCGCTTCATGCCCGTGTTTCATTTTTTCATTTCAATAAGTTTTCTATTAATTTTCAACAGTTCAAAAAATTTAAGATCAAAGGTAAAAACGTCGATAGACCATAAACCATATAAAACAAAACGTTTTTGCTATAAATGAGCATGTTCCTTTTCATATGAAATTACTCGTTAGCAAAATTTAAAACACGTTGTTTTTCACGCGAAAAGCTTAAAACTTTGGGTCTCAAATTTTAGCCGATAGAATGAAAAAATACTTAAATTTTCACGAATACATAATATTAAAATACATAAATGTTAAAGACACAACCATTTTTATCTGCTTATATAAAAAATGGATCCATATATTTGACAAAAAGATTGGATTGAACGTTAGTATATTTTGCATTGTAATATTTTTTGTGAAATTGTCAATTCTATTGATTGAGAATTTCACAATAAATTTTAGTCATTTGCATTGTTTTGTATCTGTTTATGTTTTGAGTTAGATGAAAGAAAAAAGCATGCTATGAAATGGGGGAATTAAATGTATCGATGTCATCACTATCGACTTCATTTTTCGTGTAGTTATATGAATAAAAATTTCCGAGCTGAGCAGAAATTTTGCACTTTTACTTTTTTTCCCTCTGAACCATTGGAAATTGCAGTTCCCCCTACAGTGTTGAGTTGAAGCAGAGAAACAACCTTTTCAAGTTTCTCCCTCCCTCAGTAAACGCTCTTCTCGGCTTTTGATTCAAACCAACTCAAGACACTTTTGCAAATAATTAAAGTAATGACAATAATAATGATAGAAAAATATTAACTAGTAGTATTTTCTATTGTTTTATTATTTTATTGTTGTATTTTTGTTATTACCTTTGTGAAAAGTTCATCTCGACATTCGATTAAAAATAACTCAAGACACTTGTAAATAATTAAACTATTGATAATAATGTCGATAACAATAATACAATTTTGTTAACAACCTTTTTCCCCATTCTCAACAATTGGAAATTGCAGTTTCCCCTACAGTGTTGAGTCGAAACAGAGAAGCAACATTTACAAGTTTCTCCCTCCCTTAGTAAAACGCTCATCTCGGCTTTTGGTTCAAACTAACTCAAGACACTTTTGCAAACAATTAAAGTAATGACTATAATAATGGTAGACAAGTATTAACTAGTAGTATTTTCTATTGTTTTATTATTTTATTGTTGTATTTTTATTATTACCTTGGCGAAACGTTCATCTCGACATTCGATTAAAAATAACTTAAGACACTTTTGTAAATACTTAAACTATTGATAATAATGATGATAACAATAATATAATTTTGTTATCAACCTTTTTCCCCCCTCTGCGCTCATCTCGGCTTTTGGTTCAAACTAACTCAAGACACTTTTGCAAACAATTAAAGTAATGACTATAATAATGATGGTAAAATACTAACTAGTAGTATTATTTATTGTTTTTATTATTACCTTTGCGGAACATTCATCTCGATTTTCGATTAAAAATAACTCGAGGCACTTTGTAAATAATTAAAATAAGGACAATAATGATGATAACAATATTATTTTATTGTTATGTTATTTCATTGCATTTTTATAGCTATCATTATTTTTGTTATTGTCTTAGATTCTTTGAAAACTAATAACGAACTTAAACATTCAGATCCATCGCGAAAAGTTCGATAATACCCTTTAATCAAATTAAATAGCAAAAAACTTGATGATTGTTATGTACTTTAAAAAAAAAAAACATGTAACTTCTAAAACAAATATGGCAATAAATGAAACGTATTTAAAATATACACACTGAATGCCCCAACAAGTGAATGTAAAAGTTTGATATTTTAAGTTATAGGAGTTAAAAGTTTCTTCTCCTTTCAAATTTCGATTCGGATTGAACTGTTATTCTGTCGATTAATACTACGCAATATTTTGCTCATTTTATCAATATTTTTATCTACATTTTATATCTTTAATAAAGCTATATATAAGATTAGTAAAATTAGTGTCAAAAAATTAGTGCCTCAAACTTACGCGGTAAACAGAAATTTAGAAGTTCATTCCCTGGCTTTATGAGTAAAATTAAACTGATATTGTAAAAATAGGCAACTCTAAATAATGACTATATTAGTAGAAATGGTAAACTCTGCATTTTAAAGAGATTTAATGTTAAAATAAAATATTTTTATGTTTGAAAAACCCAAATGTTGCGTTAACATCTAATTTTGGAAACGCTCGGTCTATCTAATATTAAAACAAATAGATAATTTTCCCTGTTACTTTAATATACATCTTAGCTGGAAATAATGTCGACTAAGTTGAGATTTATGTTGATAAGTGAGGAGGTACTAATAAAAACCACACACGTCCAGCTTCAAAAAAAAAAAAAAAGATCCTTAATCAAGAATGCCTTCAAAAACTTTGATGCAAAGAAATGCAATATTGGTGACTAAGAAGCATTGGAACAAAAAATCTCACTGCAGATTCAAACGTATACAGTCAACTCTCGATAACTCGAAGTCCCAAGAAACCGACTGAAACGTTCCAGTAATCAGTACTTCGAGTTATGGGAAGTTTCCACAAGTTTTAAGAGCTTGGAACATAATGAAAACTTTGAGATAAAGGAATATTCGAGTTATAAGCTTCGAGTTATCTAGATTCGACAGTATTTGGAAAAAATGTGGTGGGATGTTCTTGAGAGATGCTACTTTTATATTCTACTAATGGTGTTCTTGGAATATCGATCACAAAATTGATACTGACAATTCAAGACAAACCTGCACATTCTAAATCACTAAATCATTGAGAAGAGAGAAAATGGAGGGAATGAAGACTTTCATTCGTGAAGCCAAGACCCCAAGCTACATGGTGAGTTTTAAAGCAAAGCGTTGGAAGAAATCAGATTTTTTTACGCTTGTTTCACCCTAAACCAGCCAACCATTTGTCGTTGTAAAGTCACGTGACTTGGGGTCTTTGGGTCAGCTTTTGTTAAATCAATGATTGGACCTGCTCCCTCTATTTTAATTCCTGCTCTAAGGCCATAACTAGTCAACAGCGTTACAATCGTGTTAAAAATAGTTCCTACTTTGAGAGTGTGTTCACGTTTGCAAGCATTCATCCCGTTATTTAAAACATTAAAAATCGTCCAGTTTAGTTCTCAAATTGTGCAGCATGAGTACAACGATGCAAATCTTGTTAAATTTAATTTCGATCTTTCGCAAAGAAACTATGAAACCCATCACCATATGCTCACTCGCACCGGAATTTATTGTTGCTCCTTGATTTTCAAAGTTATATTTCATGGAACAAAAGTGGGGAACATAATGCTGAGGAATATTTTCTATTACCTGCGGAAACGGTGGTGTGGACAAGGGGAATTTCTCCTCTCCTTAACGATCAGACGAACCGAAGTGTTGGAAAAGAAAAACAAAGACATCAGGAAGAAAGAAAGAAGTATCCGCAGCAAAATGGGACACCGAAATAAGAAGGGGAGAAAGTATTCCAGGGAAGTCTCATATTTCGCTGCCGAAGGACTGTTCCCAAATAACTGGAGACAAGCGCCAATCATCGGCAAGTAGCCGGTTGTCGTTTTTTCGCTACCGATATGGCAACACATCATCTCGGACAAAAAAGAAAAGTTACTGGCCAGGAAAAAGAAAACTACTTTCACTTCTAGTTCAATCTTTCATAAAGACTTCCCCTTTTCTCAATATGAAATCTTGCTTTATTTATGAGCAGCAGAAACAATATATATATATATATATATATATATATATATATATATATATATATATATATATATATATATATATATATATATATATATATTATATATATATATATATATATATATATATATATATATATATGTGTGTGTGTGTGTGTGTGTGTGTGTGTGTGATGTATATATAAAAAGATTGATATTCCCCCCTGATGAGGACCCAGGGGGTTTTGGGAATTTTCTTTCAAATTTTCGTTCCTACTTGTTCAAACTTCATAGTGCTAATAATTTATCGTCTACCAGTATCAAAATGCTACCTATGACACCTATTGAACTTGTTTGTAAAGCTTTATTCAATTTAATTTGTTTGAATTGTCCAGGTTAAAAAATACTGTTTATGTTAATGTTTCTTACTGTTTAGATAGATAGCCTTTTTTTTTTTTTTTTTTTTTTGTATTTTCGAGTGACAGAGGGGGGGGGACAGAGTGTGGAAAATTACCACGATAAATTTCACTGTGATGAAAAGAAATGATTTTGAAATCCTTGATGGTTGAGACCTGTGCAATGCACATCTGGGCAATTCCACGGGTAACTGACTGAGATTTTTGAAGCAAAATCATATGCATTTTGTCACATTCCACACACAATATTCATTATTTTAAGTATCTTCTCCCCTCGTTTATTGTTGTTTTCAAGCAGAATTTAAAAGTGTAGTTAAATTTTTAAAAGCACTTTTTGTCGATTTTTAAAAATTGTTAAAAGCATGGTAACTGACTGAGACAAGCTATTTTTTAAAATTTCAGTCAGTTATTATAGTTTTAACTATTTTTCAAAAAACTCCGAAAGAATATTTTGGAAATTCAATTACATTATTATATTCAACTTGAAAAAAAACATAACGTATTTTTTTGCCTGGAATGTGACAAAACGCATATGGTTTTGCTTCAAAAAGGTCAGTCAGTTACTTGTGGAATTGCCCATCTAAATTTAATGAACTTGGCGAGAGAAGGAACTCACCCCCCGGTGCTTTTTTATCATTTCAAATAAAGTTTTTTAAAAACATCAATACCAGTGCTTCCGAAAGGAAGAAGGAGAAAAAATCATGCTTTTTCAAAGTAAGGTGCTTAAAAAATAATGATCAAATAACAATTTTAAAACTACACTAATAAAGCGATATGTTTTTTGAATCACGCACCTGTTGTATTATTAACTAGTGGTGCCTGCACGGCTTTGCCCGTAGTAGAAAAATGAAAAGGTCATTTGGTTCGCCAGTACATTTACACATAATTGATGATGAATTTCTCACCAATTTGCTATGTTCATTTGCTCGCATATGGTAGTTCGCTCGTACAAGTTATGGTAATTTGTTAGTTCACGTTATGGTAATTTGTTCGTCCACGTTATGGTAGTTTGCTCGGTAAAATGTTCTTAAAATTGGAATAAAAATAGAACAAAATCAAATTTTCGAAAAATCGCTTCGAGGTGCACACCCTCATGCTACAAACTAATTTTGTGCCACATTTCGTGAAAATCAGCTGAACGGTCTACGCGCTATGCGCGTCACAGAGATCCAGACAGGGAGAGATCCCGATATCTACACAGAGACTTTCAGCCTTATTATTAGCAAAGATTATTAACTTTTTTATCTGTTTACATAATGTACTTTATAATCAGCTATTTATTATCTGTACTATTGATGACTTTATTGATGTTCTTATAAAAAATTAATCTAGAAATAATGTTAGCGGAGAAGCATTCGTGTATTTACCTTCCAGAATGGGAATTCATGTTTCTCTCTATTAGTTTTATTGTTAGTTATATGGATGAGTCTAAAAGTCTGTTGCTTTTTTTCTTCGATAGAGTAGTTAAGTTTTATAACATTTACATCATGCTTGCACTTTAAATTTTTTTAATCCATTAAAAAAAAAACATTATATGCATTTGTCGTTTAAAAGTTTGCTAGAGCTGTAACTTAGCAATGTCTCTGTGTCTCTCTTTCTGTTTCATGAACTTTTTTTTTTTCTTCATAGGATAAACTTATGTCCCCCACTTGTTTTTAAACCATGGAGGTATGATGTTGGAAACTTATCTATGTGCAGATTTGAAAATCATAAATGCCATGAAAAGCTTTTCGATATATTTAATACTACTACTACTATTGTATTAAACCATTGGAAGTTTTATCTGTTAAAACAATAGAAGGTTTAGCATAAATTAATGATTATGCATCAAAAGAAAGTAAAACTTTACGAAATTTTTTCACTTCAGATCTATTCTTCATGCATATGGGATGACATTCGAAAAACATTTAGTTAATTTGAAGAGGGGAAATGTTTCGTTCCTGTGTTTTACTTATTTTTTATTTATTTTTATTTCATTTATATAATAATGTATTTATTTTTTGTCATGCTTCCTGTGTTTTTTTCGTTTCGAGTTTGTTTTATTTTTAATTAGGTATTTATCGTTTCAAAATAAGAAAGATGTGTGTTTTTATCAAAGTTCATTCAATGTATGCAATTTTATTTGAGTAGAAGAAATATGTTAAACACCCCCTCCCCCGCCCCCCCCTAAAAAATTGCCATCTAGTTTCTCGAAGAATCGAATTATTTAATTTCCATTTCAATTGCGGCAACATTAACAGCAATATAACTAGCCGGAACTTCAATTAAATTTTAAATCAATTAATTCAAATCATAACTAAGAGAGGGAAAATAAAGTCGCTTATTAATGAGAAGAACATGGAAATAATTTAATTCTTGTTCATAAATGGCTAGAAATTTCAAAAGAAAATGTCTTCATCTTTTTTTTAATAAATTACCGTACAAAGGCTCTGAAAATGAAAAATTCCGGTTGTAACTTTCATTAGGAACAAGGAAAGGAAAAAAAGGGAGTTGCCCAAAATTGAGCTCGTACATTGAACGTCAAGCAGCTGTGACAGTATATTCAAATGTCACGTGCAATTAACCACTGACAAAACGGGTCTTGATTTTTTCTTTTTAGCTCATTATTTCACTTTGTATTTATAAAAGTGTTCGAACAAACAAAAGTCCATTAAATAAAGTGGGGGTGTGGAAGCCAAAAAACCGCTTGGGACCCAATTTCCGGTCGTGGCTTAATGAATCAGCATACAACCGGAAATGAAAAAGGGCCAGTACAGCAAACAGTCGATCACAAATCTCGAAGAAGAGGAAGTATTTTTTTATCCTTCTATCATTATTATTTACGGGGCGAAGCCGACAAAGCGAATGAACAACCGATTACCATAAAAGAAGCGCCATCTAGCGAAGGCGAATACCAACTGGAGCGGAAACACGGAGTCAAGCGTAGCCACATGAATGCTTTGGCTTTCTTTTTTTCTTCGGAAAAGTTGGAAGATTTTTTCCTTTGCGCGAATTTTTGTTTTTAGAGATTCTCTACAAAGGAAAAAATGCGCCAAAGTGCGATTGAAGAGATCTGAACCACAAAAGGATTTGCTACAACTCATCCCACCCGACTTTTTGCAAAAGAATTAAAGGATTATGAAAAAATTCGCCTCATCAAGGTCTTCAAGTTTTAAAGAAATTCGGAAGAGAAGTTTCGATGCTCGAAAAATTAAGATCAGTTCTTTTATTCTGCGTTGTAAAAGTTTGCATTTTTTTTTTCTTTAAAAACCATTATTTTCAAATTTAAATCATTCAATTAACATTTTTTTTTATTTCATGCATTCCCTCCATCACGGAAGTGTTAATTGGTTTTTTGCAGCAGTGATTGAAAATTAAAGTTCAGTTCGTTTAGTTCGACGTCATTTGAGATCATTGCCACAAAGAAGAATAAATAACGGAATAATTTTATTCTCTTGTAAATGAAATTTATACGGAGTTCATTAAATGCGATCGGAATCTATCGATATATTTATGCATTTTTGTAAATTTCATAGAATTGCATTTAGCTGGAGAAGATTAAATACTTTCATAATCACGGGGTTCAGGGAGAAGTTCGTATTCATGAATAGGGTATATATGAACGAGATTTTGCGGTTACGAAACCATTTACAGTTGTGATCAAAATGGATAAACAATGCTGATAAAGTATAAATTGTTGAATTAAAAACTTGAGAACAGCTATGTGGTGTCTTTATCAGTGAGAAAATTACCAGTCCGAATGAAATTTCAAAATAATAATTAATAATAATAATAATAAATAAATAAATAAAATTAAAGAATGAAAAATAAACACTATTTTTACTCTCAAAAAAACGCAGACGATAATAATTTTTACTAGAGGCGATTTGTTTTTCCTTTATTAATTTAGCTTTCATGAATATCATTCGTCACAGATATTTAAAAAAAAAAAAAAAAAACGTTCACAGAAGCTCCTGCAGTGTCTGCTGAAAATAGTTCTTCTAGCAATGGCATCGGCAGTGAAAATGTGACTCGCTATCTACCAATCACAAAGCGAATTAAAGAAGTGAACGCCTACTACTATGTCACACCTAATACATTACTGCCACATCTGCAACAACTACTTTTCGGGAAAAATCAATTTAAATGTAGTGAGCCTTAGCTTAAATTTTTATAGTAACACACTGACGCATCTCAAAATTAAGAAAACTTTCACGAGGACAGTCACAAACGAAACTTTTTTTTTTTGTTTTTGTTTGTGACTGTCCTGCATTTTAATAGAACTAATAAAAATGTACCAGGACATGTATATAACACAAAATATACAATTTTTGACTTGTGGCGGTGACACTAACACATCTCAAAAAAATAAGTCCCCCCCCCCCCCCATTTGAGACTATCTTGCATTTTAATAGAACTTATAAAAATGCCTCAGGACATGTATATAACTCAAAATTGACAATGTTTGCCATGTGGCGGTGTTGTATTAGGTGTGCGATATTTTAAAAAATAAAGTCCCACTGTTATAATTAGGCTTGCCAGAGTTTGATCGGGTACAGCCCCGGCTTTCAGACAAAATCCCGGTGTCCCCGATCTGTTTACTTCATGTCCCGGAAAAAGATAAATTTGATCACAGATGACCAAAAAAAGTCTAAAAATAATTTACTGTGAAAGATTATTTAGGATAATTAATCGCTTATTTGAAATATTAACTTGTAAAACGGATGTCGGATTAGCTTTCGAGGATTTTTACAAGATTGAAACCAAAAAAAAAAACTTTCTAAAAATCTCTTAGCGAATAAAATATTGTTCAAACTTTTATTCCCCACGCATAGTGTTTCTCCTTACTGAAGTAAATTATAAACATTAACATGTTCGAAATAAAATGTTTTAATTTATCTGCTTGTGTTATTTATAACTACCTCAAGTTTAACTCATAATTAGTAACCATTTATTCATAGCACTAAGAATGAAATACCCTTTATAACACTAAAAACCAGCTAGGGGTGTGTACTTTTCTGAATACTAGCGACGCTTGGGGGGGGGGGGGGGGCATTCCGGTGTCCCGGTTGGCCATTTCAAAAATCTGGCAAACATTGTTATGATCTCTTGAAATAAAAATATTTTGATAATCACACACACTTTGGCAATTTTAATAGTTATTATTAGCATTTTAAAACGCAGAAATTTTTTTATTATTTTTCTATTAATTTCTGATTGTACATGGGAGAAAAATTACTAAATTTATTATCGAAAATGTTCGTAACATAATATTCAATCATCATTTAAAAAACGGAATGTCGTGTATTTCGTTACATTTTTCTGGCTTATTTCTGAGCGTTCAGACTCCCCTATCAGCGCTTTATTAATAGCGATATAATTTTGGCTCAGCATTTGGTCATTATCATGTTTATTCTAGCGTTATTGAAACCAGCAGAGACGAACGACGAACATTAATGCAGTCATCTCACACCTGGCTGTTCAGCACCTGCTGCTTCATGTTTGCAAAGGACGGGGGGGGGGGGGGGGGGTAACAAAAGGAAGAAGGTGCAATTAATAAGGTCTTTGATCTCTCATTATGGCTCGTTGATACGTATGGAGCCATTCTTTATATTGGTGGTTTTGAAGACAAAAATTGCGCGAGGCGGCCTGTGACAGGTGGTATTGGCTAACAAGGGCTGCCCGTTTAGTTTTGGAAAGAAAGATTTGAATGTGGTTGTGGTGTGTAAAAGTTCCAAAATATAACCATTCGTGTTACTCTGGGATAAACTATTCTTAACACATTTTTATCACACGAACATTTTTTGTATTAGTATGTACGTTTGATATAATTCTTTAATTACATTAACTGAAATTATTTACAGTAAGTTTTTATTATGGCGAAGTAAATTTATTTCTCTTCTAAAGCTAGCTCTAAGTTCAGAACAAGTATCGTAATAACGTATTGGACATTTTAATGTAGCAATGGTTTCAAAGAAGTCTTTGTTCCGCGCAAAAAAATAACAAATAATTTCGAAATCAACGAATAGAGTTTTTTTTTTTTAAGTAGTTATTATTGAGAAACCTTCATTATCACCAATATCTCACAATAAATTTATTGTACTATGCAAATGGATCCAATAACGGAGTGTTTCTTTAAATTAATTTAAGAACCTCGAAGCATAGACTAATTCGCAACTCCAACGAACTGTAGGGGGCACTGAAGTCACTGTCTAATGGCGGAATTGAAAACTAAAACAAACGCACATGGTAACGAAGAAAATGCTAAAAGTGTTGTGATTTTTGTTCGTACGTATGATTTTTTCGCTTTATTCTTTTTAAATTAATTTTCAAAGTCTTGTGGATATTCTGGCCCACGTAGAGAGAAATGAGAATTCAAGAAGCATTACTAAACGTCAAAGATTAATGCAAACTACGTAGTTCGAAGTTCTAAGCAGCTATTTCCATGATGTTGAATTCGATATTTATCGATTCTTGATAAAACTAAATAATAATTGTGGCCTGACAAGAACAACAATTAATGCTAGAAAATTCAATATGACATTATAAATTATTATCGAAAGAAGATGATACTTCTTTGCCTTGCTTGGCTAGCGCTTATTTTTTTTTCCATTTGTAGCTGAGTTATTTCTCTCGAATTCCCGAATCGGTTCATTTAAAAATTTTCTGTTTCGATTTTTCTAATTTCTGAGTTACGATTTAATTGTGTCATGTTATGCAAATCATCAACAAAATTCTCACGGATATATGGTGGTAGTTTTCTTTTCAGTTGATTGACCATTATTTCTTTTCACTTATCGAATTCTGTAATCTTACTACCATTTTATTCCACTCATGATAAAAATTAAAAATGGTTTAACTAAAAACGCGAAATCTCGCCAAGGCTACTTTGCTCGCACAATACCAAAATTATAACCCTAAACAAATTTGGCGAAACCTTTCAGCTGAGAATAAAAGGAATCAAGTAAATTCTTTCTCGGACATTTTTCATTTTGGTCTACGATAATATATTCAAGAAAATATTTTGCATACTGTCCATTCCAACTGAATGCTGCTGTAAAATATGATTAGTTAAATTAATTTAAGATTAAAAAAAACTCATATTCTTACAAATTCATACAATAAAAAATTTTACCTGGTATAACGTTATCCAATTTTGTTAATCCAGAGTTTTCTTGTTTACGCGTCCACCATTTAATACTTTTTTGAAAGAAATAAGGAAAACTAACATTATTTTGAGGTGCTCGAGAATACTCTTAGGGGACGAATTAATTTCTGTAGCTGAAAGCAAACTAAGACACATCGATTGCGTTAATAAATACTCAGAACAAACTGCCTGTGTTTACGTCAACAGACACACATGGAACTAAAACGTGGCAATGTTTTAGTTCCATCGGCAGTTTTGTAAATCACCGCAAGGTAGCGTATTCGAGCGCTGGAGTTCCGAATAATAAGAGTAGACCGAGCTATGGCAACCCTTTTGCTGCTCATAAACCAAACCATGTGACTGGTGGATATCCTAGCAACAGCGGGCGTTAATCGTAGCAGACGATCAACGCCAGCGCGAAATAAAATAAATAGAATTGATGGAACACGAAAGAATGATCTTTTATGGAGTCCGATTTGTAAATTTGTTATTCTAAGTTGTAAATATTTTGTTAATATAGTGAGTTTTTCGTTTAGATAGTATTGTGCATTTTCTTTAGTCAATTTCAATAACTCTCTAAGCAATAAAAGATGCAAGCGACCAAGAAGAATCAGCAAACGGTAAAATTTTTACCTACAGTTTCAATTTAAGATACCGATTAGCACATTTTTGCGTTAGCGCAAAACGTTTACGCCATTTCGTTCACGCCAACGCTGATAGCTCCCAATGAAATAAAAGTTACCGAAAACGGATCAAAAACTATTACTAATGTCAAAATAATGCATAACTAAAAGAAAAACAGTTCAATCTCTGCACCTGGAAGTTTTTTTTTAATGAAAACACATTGTTTTAAAATACATGTCGAGTGCCAAACTATAGATAATGCTGCCATCTAGCAACCATGCTGCCAAAGTCTTCGCCAAGCCCTTCCACTAGTCACATGATACATCTATGAACCAATTTTCTTCATCAGCGAGAATGAGAAAGCTCGATCTACTCTTATTATTAGTCTATGCCTCGAAGTAATACGTTTAATAACCTGACGAGGAAAGTTACAGTTAAAGCTCTGAATCGTAGAATCAAGTAGCGACACGTCCGCCATCTTGAGGCTAAACAATGCTTTCTCCCTATGTCTCGTATGGTAAAGTAGCGTGTTTTTGCTTCTTGATTATGGTTTCTTATTAACTCCATAGTCAAGAAACGAAACACACTACTTCACTATAGCAGACATAGGAAGCCCCAAGATGGCGGACGTGTGGTTACCGCGGAGTAGGAAGAAGGAGAGAAATGTCCTACGGTATTGCTAGTGTAAAAGTGGCAACGATTGTTCACTTTTTCCAGAGAGCGCTGTATGTGCACCGCTCACGACAATCGCAGTAGATCAATGTAAATTATGGTAAGTTTCTCATTTTTTTTAGAGGCAGCTATTAAAGCAAAGAAAGAAAAAAACTACTGGAAATTGGTTGTAATAAGGGGACAATATAGAGGACGATGTACGGCTTTCGTCTACAGGAAGTTAGCGCAGTATTTTGATGAAAAAATTTATTTTTTTTTTCATCACCAACTTGCCGAATTCATGAATTTAGGTCACTGTTTAGACATAATTGTTATCATTAATTTTTTATTATTATTGCATATTTTTCTACAACCAAATCGAAAAAAAAATCGGGAAACCTTTTTCATTTAAAAAATACATGTACAAAAAGAGTAAATTGTAATTTTCAAAAACATGATTAATTTCAGCAGAAAACCCCACAAACTATCTCAAAAAAGCGTTCCAAGGTATAATTTTTTGAATGAATAAGGTTTCTCGATTTTTTTTCCATTTGGTTGTCGAAAAAAATGCAATAATAAAAAAATAATGATACCAATTCTGTTTAAGTAGTGAGTAAATTATTATAATCAATATCAGATTGAAGTTAGATAGAACATTAACAATTATTTTTATCTGTTAAAGGTCGTGAAAGCAAAAAATTATTTCGCTTTAATTAGTTCTCGAAACATGTCACGAAATTTACAACTAATTAAAAAAAGTATTTACGTAACTAATTCTATTACATTCTCATTTCGTCAATTATTTACAGGAATAGAAACATTCCAACTCGTAAAAAATAAAACATCGCACAGCGCAATATTAATAGCAGACGAATTCGGAAAGTTGGTGATGAAAAATAAAATAAATTTTTCCATCAAATACTGCGCTAACTTCCTGTGAACGAAAGCCATGCATCGTCGACTATATTGGCCCCTTATTACAACCAATTTCCAGTAGTTTTTTTTTATTTTTTTGCTTTAATAGCTGCTTCTTAAAAAATGAGAAACTTAGCATCATTTACATTGACCTACTGTGATTGTCGGGAGCGGTGCACATACAGTGCCCTCTGGAAAAAGTGAACGAACGTTGCCACTTCTACATAGTAAAGATTTATCTCCTCCCCTTTAACCTCCCTGGTGGTTACTTAAGCTATGATCTAAGGCATAAGTTACAGAAACCCAATGCGCAAATACGTCAGATTATCTGAACAACTGAGTTAAATAATGTAACTGGAGTAACATTTGGTATACAGTTTACTGTTCTACGAGTTTTGCGGTTAGGAAGGCACAATTCAATCAAGAATCCAAAAGTTATCTTCCCGAAAGACAATGCACTTCGCCGATAGACTAGTGGTAAAATAAAATTAAATTTCAACTTTATTTTCCTTTAACTCATGGATGCCGAAATCATGGGCTTCATGTAGTTGCTTAAACTATTGAGCATTGGAGTGTCGGTTCAAGTAAAGCATTTTACATGAAGTAATTACACGTGTTTGTTGCTCTTAAACTCGTTCGAAGTTTGTTATTTGAACTCTGAATGAATTTTAGTTTATTAATGCAATATTTGGAAGGAAAGTTTTGTTCATGATATGCCTTATTTTATACATTTATATATAAATGGAAACATGAATGATAATGAAAAAAAGGTTTGAGGTTCCTTAATGTGAGCGAAGTTTCTTCGACTCTTTGGTAATAGTAACATACGAAAACGACCGATTTATCGCTCCCCAGTTTGTTATATAATTCTGTGCGCTATGTTGTGTTATATAATTCAGTCAACTTACGCTCTGCAGTGCCGTGTGCGATGTATTTTTCACTATTATTCTTCTATATTGCTTTTGATTTTTGTTAGTTAGTAAAACATATTTCAACTATTTAAATTTGTTATTAACTTTTGAATCATTTGTGAATAGTTTCAGTTTCTAATTACTTTAGTTGGATTTTTAAAAAAAAATAATTATTAGAAATGCACGTCATAATTAACTTCTAACGAAATATTTTCTCACATCAAGTTTCATATCTAACTTCATTTTGAACATTGTATTAGAACTCGACTGTATGTCATTTCTCATGAAGTAATTGACGAGATGTCTCCGCCGAACTCTGATCATTATTTTTCTTCAAACTGTAGAAATTGCTTAAAAGATCCAAAAAGATAGAGATTGAATTGAAATGAATTGAAAAATTTTAAGCAAATCAAAGAGTTAGGCAGGAAGACCTTTTTGTCTAATCGGTCCACGGTCCCTCCTTCGCTTTGGAGTTTGCTCTACTTAAATTTTAAGAAATGGCACCTACAGACCCATTTTCTAAATACAGCAGGAGAGACTCTCTAAATGTCTTTAAAGAAACTTGTTGTCGAAGTGGCGTTGCCTTTGCCTTCCAGTTTCAAGTGCGTACCACAATTAGATGCGTTTTTTGCCGTGGGCTAAATGAGTTTAAAGTGAAGTCCAACATTCTGCCAAAGTAGGCAAGGAAATCAGATACTCAGATAATTTCGAGGCGACTGGAACAATTACGACGCGCCAGAAATATTTCCTTTTTCGTTATGGAAACGTGACATATTGGGAGTTTCCTCGCCGCAGAGCTCACTGGGAATGTCACAATTCATTATCGCAATCTGAAAGCCGCAGGAAAATTTTAGGAAATTTCCGTTTGGCAACGTCAGCATTATCGTTCGCGGGCCTTTCATTTGCTAACAACCTGAGCTGTTCGAAAGCCTCCGGGCGCTATTTTGCCATTTTCAGAAAACGGTTCTAAAGTATTCTTTTGTGGCTCGGTCATAAAATGATGCTGTCTTCATTCGGAAGAGCGAGAAAGAAGAATGAAAAAAAAGAAGAAATAATAATGGCAATAATAAAAGGGCTGAGGAAGTTCAGAGAATTCTTTGCGTCTCACACGTCACCAGCTTTAATTATATTAATTAGAGTGAAAGTTTCATTTTATAAAAGCTTTTTAAATGGCGGCTGTGGAAATGAAACAAGCCTTGCAGAAAATAACCGTTTTCGACTCCCAACACCTAATTAACCCCATTGTCTTCATTAAATAAACACGTTTAAAGTCGGATTTAAAGAGCGAACAGTTTCGAAGAGTTATTCCTGCACGTTGGAGGAAAAAAAATCATCGTTCATTTACGAAATTCTTTCACCTCTATGCAGTTAGTCTCGTCTTTTGTTTCATTTTTCAGCGCAATTTAATCAACAATTCTGAGTCTATCAAAGATCAAGAACTTTTGTTTGAGAAAAAATGTATGACAATGCCGAATTGCTTTGTTTGTTGCAAAATAGATAAGTGTATCATCTTGATTGACTTTTTGAAAATATTTCTTCGTTTTGTTTCACTTCTTGATTAAAAAATGGTGTTTTCCAGTTTTGTTCATCATTTTTTTTCTAATGAAATGTATGCTATTCTTTCAAATTTTACTTAAAACAGATCTGCGAACTTTTCCGAACTAGTGTTTAAAAATATGCTGTTATCTCTTAGTAAAAAAAATATATTGTGTTCCTTTTCCTGAAACGTGTGATATTTTCAACCAATTTTTTTCCAAAATTTTTCATACTTCAATGTATGAAATTTTTTTAATTAGTTTTAACCATTATAAGTTAAAATTTCAATATTTGTCTTCTTTCTATCGTTTTCCCCTTAATTTGACCAAATAACATCAAAGCATCATCTTTTGTCAGTATTTTAAAAAAAAAGCAATTACATAATATTATCATTTCAAAAAGTAGATGTTTTGCAATTCAAAAAAAAAAAAAAAAGATTTTGAAATGAAAACAAAAACTTTTCACGTATCAATCTTTAAAGATATATTTTTGTTTCTATCATCTGATGAACTAATGGACATTTTCTCTCTCTTCATTCATGCAACGTATTTATACTAGAAATTATTGTTTACACTTTAAAACTAAAATCAATATTTTTTATATATAGGTACAAGAGGTATGCGTTGATTATTCT
The DNA here is from genome assembly GCF_026930045.1 of Uloborus diversus. Taxonomy (NCBI): domain Eukaryota; kingdom Metazoa; phylum Arthropoda; class Arachnida; order Araneae; family Uloboridae; genus Uloborus; species Uloborus diversus. The sequence goes on from NC_072737.1 coordinate 138,689,752, forward strand.
ATGGTAAATACAATGTATCAAAGAATACATAATGGGGTTGTTTCCTTCCAAAGTGTGTTTCCAGTCAAAAGTACTACTTTTGGTCACTGAAATTGATAGAATGAGTAAAAAAAATAACATAGACCCAGAAAATTCTTTCATTTTCTCAACAGTTATTTTTTAATTAACTTTTTAAAATGTCCGATTTTGAAAACAAAGCGTGGTCTTGATGACGTCACAAATGATGCTCTGTGGCGTATCTTTCCACCGCATTTTCACGTTATGATAATCAAGAAGCGAATTTAAATTGCGCTGTACGTTTGCTATCAACCATATCGTTGCCAAAATACACGTGAGTAAAGATGCAAATTAAATATTTTGCTCTTTGAATGGCATTTCATCATTTGTTACGTCAACGACAGAAGTGCAAACAATGAAAGCGCACCGATTTAAGTATTTTTTTAAAAATAGTAAACTTAAACAAATTATTTTAAAAAATGTCAGATCCTATGTTTTTCAGCATGCTCTTTCAGAAAAAAAATACTTTTAAAATTTTGCAAACGAACCATTCTGGAAATTCTTCAAAGTGCATCGCGCTCAAAGAGAAAAACTAAATAGGGCGTTTGAGTTCTTCAGTAAACTCCCGGTTATCCGCGAGTCAATTAACAATCAGGAAAATGTATTTTCGTAGCAAGAAGCAAACACCAATGGTTGATTTTTTTCCCGGAAAATTGTCAAATTTATAGGTTTTTCTGTTTTATTTACTTATTGATTATGTTTATTTTTTGACCTTTCTTCATTGTACAATGTTCATGCACTTGTTCTTTATCGATGTTCAGTTTTGTTGTGCAAAAATATAAAACATTTGCACTGTAATGCATTTGTTCTCAATGTGCAAAATGAAGGGTGTCCTGAAAAAGACTGACTGTTTTCAAAAATGTATAACAATAAAATGGTTCATGACAAAAGAATAATTTTTGTAGAAAATTCATCTGGTGAGCCGTAAGTTTTGTCCCCCAAAGTTCCAAAATTTAGTTCAAGAATTTTCCAATAGATAGCGCTGCAGATTGTAAGATGGTAAATCAAAGAAAGACAGAAAATTACGTCATAGTTTTTCGAAGAATACTTTTAATAAACAAAATTACACAACAATATTTTCAAACTGTCCCGCCGCCAGCTGCAACCACACGTCGCAATTGGAGGGAAAATCGATGAATTCCAATAATTATTTTTTGGCTTTTAGGCTTACCACCTGCAGCGCCATCTATTGTAAAAAATTTGAACTAAAATTTGGAACTCTGGGGGACGAAACTTACGGCCCAACATGTGAATTTTCTGCAAAAATTATTTCTTTATCATTATCCAATTTCTTGTTATACATTTTTGAAAACAGTCAGTCTTTTTCAGGACACTTTGTATGTACTATGTATCAATATAGCCATGTTTTTGTGGAAGCATATTTTTTACCGTAGTTGTCCCTCGTTTTAGCCTTCTTGCGATTTATCCGCGGTTTTTCTTATGCGTGAACCTTCTGCTACTCAATTTCGCGGATAATCGCGGGTTTACTGTATCATCAACCAGGGGCAGACTGTGTCTCGCAAGAGGGCGCCAACCTTAACTCCCAGAGGGCGCACTTTGGGAGCGCTGAGGTTCAAAGGCGGGAAAAAAAAGGCGCACAGGTTTAAGGATATAAAAATAATACTAATAGTAAATAAATAAAAGATAAAAGAAGGAGCACTGATTCAAGGGCACAAAAAAAAATTAACCTGAATTCTGAAATTTTGAATTTAAATTATGTTCTTCGCAATCACGAGTTGCAACAGGACCCTGCTCATTGGGGGCTATTGTTTCTAGAAACGGCTCCTGTCCCCCCAAGCCTGCCCCTCCTCCTAGACGGTTACGTGTGTATAGTTGTGTGTGTGTGCAGGCGTGTGTGTGTGTGCAGGCGTGTGTGTGTGTGTGTGTGTGTAGGCGCGCGTGCGTGCGTGCATGGTAGGCTTGTGTGTGTGCGTAGACCTGTGTGTATGCACGTAGGGGTGTGTGTATGTGTGTAAAGGCTTGTGTATATGAGCTTGTGCGCGTGTGTGCGTATGTGTGTGTATGAGCATGAGCGTGCGTGTGTGTAGGACATGGACGTTACTGACCAGGAGAAATAGATTCCAGGAGGCAGTGCTCGGAGCCACGCCTGCAGAGGACGGTGGGCGGTGGTGCTGCAGAGGCACCTGGTCCAAGCTGAAAAAGGCACGGACATCAAAGACGGTCAAGTGAGAACAATAAGCAATCGTGATTGTCCAAAAAACGAAGGCGCACAGATTTGAGAGGGGAAATGTCGCACCAGATCACGGACCAACGCCCCTGATCATAACTCTTATCATACATGGAATAATAATAATAATTTCTGCACATGCTTTATCCCTTTCAGACGTGGCATCCGGTATACCGGACATGAACTTTAAACAGCTGCTAATCATTTATTAATTGAATAAATTACTCGATTTTTTCGTAGTTGACTACCGTCTGCTTATTATTATCTGTACAAGAATTATTCATTTTGGGATTGACAACATAAAGAAATAGGGGTTGGGAGAGAGAGAGAGAGAGAGAATGGGATTGGCTCATTTTCCCAACCACGGATTCTCGTCGCAAAAGCGATTATTTTTTTATGACTTCAAAAAATATAAAAAATCTTATATCAATCATTTCAAATGCTTATATTATGTTTTATTATTGTTTGGAGAATATTTTACAAACAAGTTTGATGTTTCATCGTTTTATTATCTGAAATATGTATTTCTATAACATATGCCCGGATTACTGGTTGTGACATAACTCTTTTAATTCCTCACCTATAAACTTGAAATTTTGTCTATAAAGATACTCATTACCATAGTAGACTGTGTACCAAATAAAACCTTTTGGATAAGTATTTCAAAATTCCGTTTGAAAGGGTTTTAAGATTTTTTTTTTCTCTTCTTAACAGTGGATGTGATGGTCGCAAACACCAGCGTGGATATTTCGGATGATTTTAGTGCACCCTGTTTACATCATAATGCTATATCAGAGCGTGGAAAAGAGATTGAATTCCACATTTTGGTAAGTACATTCTAGATAACCTTAATATTTTAAATGAATCACTTCCCAAACTTTTTTTCCCCGATTTTACATGTTATATGGAGCTTGATTGAGTTACCCATTACGAGACTCTCTTACATCTGGAAATAATATTACTTCTAAAAATTTAGTTATTTTATAAATTACTAGTGGTACCCGCACGGCTTTGCCCGTCGTTGAAAATTAAAAGGTCTTTTGGTTCGTTTGTATATTTACAAAAGATATATGATGAATTTCTCGCCTTGACTTGTCCATTTTACGGTTCCACGTTATGATAACTTGGTAATTTACTCGTCCATCTTATGACAATTTTGCTCGGGAAAATGTTCTTAAAATTGGAATAGAAAAAGAACAAAATCGAATTTTCGAAAAATCGCTTCGAGGTGCACACCCCCATACTACAGACTAACCAAAGAATATAACCGTGTGCCAAATTTCATGAAAATCGGCCGAACGGTCTAGGCGCTATGCGCGTTACAGAGATCCAGACATCCAATGTAACATTGCAATTTAAAACCCGTCTATGAATAATACAAAATGTTTCTAAAAACATCTTTTAAATTAGTTTAATTGGGGGTTCTACTTACAATAGGCATCCACTTTCACCTCCTTTTATAAATCAGGCAACTTTTACACCGTGGAGTCGGAGTGGGAGTGAGAATGTATTTTGGATAAAAGAAATAGCAGTCTAAGTTGCCAAGAAAAAGCAATAGGGTCGTTTCCGAAATTTTAAAAGTATTTTTTTCTGAAAGAGCATGGATAAAAAAATGGGATTTCACCACTTTTTAAATAATTTGACAAAGTTTAACTCTCTTTAACCATTATTTTAATCGGTGCACAGATTCAGTTTCATTTTTTACGTTTCTGTACATGACATCACAGCTGATGAATGCCATTTACTGATGCCACTAGCGCAGAGCGCAATTTAATTCGCTTCTGAGTCATCATAACCTGGAAACGCGGTAGAGAGCAAGCGTAAACATTCAACGCGCGAGTGGAATGCGCACCAAAGTACATCACTTGTAACGCCATAAAGACCACGCCTTGTTTGAAAAGTCGAACATTTAAAAATAAAATAATAATAAAATGTTGGAAAATGAAATTTTCTGTGCTTTTTTTTTTTTTGCTCATTCTATCAACTTTAGTGACTTTTGACTGAAGAAAACAACCCATATGGACTTCTAGCTTTTGTGGGACATAATGAAATTAAATTAAAACGAACTGCAAAATGATAATAATAATAATTTAAGAACTGACATACATATTTTTTTTTTTATTTATAGACTTGATTGAAATTTTCCTTTCAAAATTTGCAAATGGATGTTTTTGTGTTTTGGTTTGCTTAATTTATTGCTATCTTGCTAAATTTTAAGTTTGTTCCATTAATTTTCAGTCCAAGAATAATAATAATGATAACAAAAATAATTTTTTAAATTTTTACTAGCATGTTGTTTTCCCTACTTTGCACCAATTCTAACTTGGAATTATATCTTGGAATCTAACTTGGACATCGCGAGAAATTAGCGAGATATCGCCAAACGAGCTTTACTTTTGGCGACTTATTTTTCACGCCAAATTTCGTGAAAAACAACGAAATACTGCAAAGTTTGTCGACATTTCCAGTTTAACAGATAACTCCAGAATTTACTGGAATATCCCAGTATTTTTTACGGGAGTATTAAGTACACATACACATTTTTGTGTGTGAATGCACACATTATTCAACAATGGGTGTTTAAATAAATAAAAATAATTAGGTGCATTTTTTGTTTATGTGTTTTAAATTTTAAATTCAATTCAACTGTCGCAGCTCGTGCTGATAAATTATCACCGAAGCGTCCATTCCTCTTCTACTTCACCCCGAGCCTATTACTCTTTCCGTGCCGTTGCTTTATGAGTGGCACACGACAAAAGAAACTGTCTTTTCTAAATATGTTCCTTCCGATCGCTTGTCCTGCATTATGTCTCCAACAGACATTTCAGTATTTTCCCATTTTCAAAGGCGAGCCAAGAGGAGGGGGGCGGGGGAGTTTTATGTTTACATATAGATACATTTCAGTCCCCTGAACTACGATAGCCATAAATATATAGAATTCTATTCCCCGTCTAGCTTCCAGCAGCGACCTTTTATAGTTTCTAATGCCTATTTCCTTCCGCGAATCTACGTCGTGCTAGCGGTTTTATTGGGCGGAAGTGGGCGATTTGGCTGCGGCGCGCGGAAGAATATCTATCAAGATGGCCGACTCTTCTTAACAATAGAACACTGATATTTTCTTTCCTAGTTTCACTTTCCATGGTAAGGGAAAAAATTGTTGAAAAGATACGAATTTTATACATAACCATGCGTCATCGTGGCCATCTTCTAAGAAGTTTTCGTACTTTATTTTTATTTTTCCTACTTCTGGAGATGACGTACGAAAAGTATTCCTCCATTGAAGTTGTTTAAATTGCCAACATTGTCCGTTTGTACCACCGATGCAAGTTGATTTAAAGGACAGGCAGCGTTATCCCTTCCTCCTGCAGTTTCCCCCCAGAGGTTGTCATTTCTTTCTCAAAAATGGCTGCTTGTTTGCTTGACAGTCAAAGTATATAAGAGTGTCTCTCCACATTCTTCCAATGCTCTCTTAAATTTTTAGACTTTCAGTCTGAAATTGGCTTCTTTCTACCCCTTGTCTCTTTTTATTCGAATGATAACTTTTCACATTTTGTTATGTTTTTGATAGTCGAGAATTTTTTTCAAGATTCGAATCGTTCCGGGGGGGGGGGGAGCCATCTTACCAGACAGCAGAGTGAAGTTGAAACATGTCTGGGCAGTGAACGAATTTTACATTGCATCAATACTTGAGCCAGGATTTACCTGCCAGTATTGGATAGGCTATTAAAAGTAAGCATGTGGGCAGTGAAAAGTTTTCTGTAACATATTTGAATGAAATACTTAGAATATAAAGACTTTATTATTGATGTTCGTTAATAATTACTTACCCTCCCTCCCCCCTCCCCCACTAAGAAATATTATCTTTTTACGTAAGATGAGTAAGAAGTTCTTATCTTTTCAACGTTTTCTTATTGCAGTTTTTGAAAAAGCTATTTAAAATCGCCAACTTTAAAATATTGTTACAAATCCTGTAAATAGTAATTATTGTAGGAACGTAACCTGTAAATAGTTTCCCGTAATGAATATACAACCCCTTTTCATATGGCTAAAGTATACGACCCCTATTTCCTTTTTGTTCATTGATAAAATTTGATAACGGTCTATTACTTTACAGAAGCGTGTGGAATATTTGAGAAATTTCTTTTCGGTGTCTATATAAGCCGTTAGCGATGGATAAACAGTGGAGTTTCGATTCAGATTTCGAACTGAGAGTGTGTATTAGCTCTGTTTATAGCGAGGCATTTCGCTGTGTTGTTTTCGTATTTGGAAGTAAATACGTGTGTAAACGTTGAGTTTACGGTGTTGTGTGATAATTGCTTAATTGCTGATGAATAATTTAGCAGTTGTTGACGATCTTTCCTGTACATAGTGTAAATAAATTTCCTGTGTTTTTATCAAGAACTGTGTTTTCATTTCAAGAAAGTGGAAGTCGCACCGAATCCGTTACAATATATTGAATTCATCCGCTACGTACCACTATATTTTCAATCATAGAGTTACAATGGAACTAGAGTGCACACTAAACTTTCAAATGTAACTTTTTCAGTGTCATTGTTAAAATAACGAGGACTTCTGTACAATTGTTTTTAAACACGCGTAATTCTCAGAATATGTTCTATGTTATTTAGTCTTCATTCAAAAAAGTTTAGTTTCGAGACTTACCACTATAGTGTGGTGATATGATTTTTTCTTTTATTCCAACTGACTCTAAACTATAGTTGGGGTAAACCTAACCTAGTAGCGTCATAGTGCTGTAATTAGGATCTGAGTAGCCTTTACAATGCTGCCAGGTTAGGTTTTCCACGATTATAGAAAGCAAAAAAGGCAATGGTACCAAAAGAGGAGTATAAAATGAAAAATGAACATAAAACAAATTGGAAGGATGAAAAGCATCAACAAAACTTTAGAAAGAAAATTGCATTAATTATTGACTAAGAAATTTGATGTTTTTCACACTTTATGACCATTTATTGGGTTGCTACACCATCTTTTATTTACACCCTCAGCAAATAGGAAAATAAAAGCCTTATCTGTACTTCCTGTTTTGTTTTGTTTTGTTTTTTAAGACCTGTATAAAACTAAATTCAAGCACTTTCATATACCAAGCACTAGTTTTTAATGACATAATGAAATTGTGCTTAACCACAAGGAAATGGCGAACAGCTCATCAGAAGGCTGCAGTTTTGCCCTCCTTGATGTGGAATAGCCATAACAGAACTAAAAGAAAAATATATCTGATTAAAAGAAGTGTTTTAGTGTTCATTTACTGATCAAACTTTCCTATTTTGCAAATGAGGAGAGAGAAAAAGGTAACAATAAGGAGGATTCATCAACAAACGTCATTAGACACAAACAAATAAATTAGGTATTTATTCTGTTCCACATAAGATTGTCCTAGAACTTTAACAGAAACAATTTTTTAACATCCGAGGTGCAATGATAGTCATCAAACATCATTTGGCAGTTTTCAATCTAGCTGATAATAGAATCAAAGAGTGAGCCACAAGTTGTGGGAAAATAACAACAAGCTCGTTTATCTGGCTTTTTTTTTTTTTTTTTTTTTTTTTGTACACACAATTTTTAAACATCATATGCGCAATGGCAGTCATCCACTCGTCGTTTGATAATTTTCAATCTGAAAGATCAAAGAGCTGGTTTGCAGGGTATGCCCGAAAGGAAGTCACAGTAAGCCATTGTGACCTTCCAAAAATTTCCGTATTTGGCAAATTTTGTCTGAGAATTCGTAAAATCATCATCATTCGGCAAAATATGGAGTTCTAGCCGGCAATAAAATTATCATTTAGCGAAGTTTGGCGTTCCATTCGGCAAAATTTGGAGTTCCATCCAACAAAATTATCATGATTCAGCGAAATTTGGGGTTTCTTTCGGCGAAATCATTTGGCAAAATTTGTAGAAGGACAAAATTATCATCATTCAGTGAAATTTGGTGTTCCATTCGGCGAAATTATCATCATTATTCGCCAAAAATTGGAGTTCCATCCAACAAAATTATCATCATTCAATGAAATTTGGCGTTCCATTCGGCGAAATTATCATCGTTCAGCATAATTTGTACTACCACTCCACAAATTGAGAATTTTCGCCATTCTAAAAATTTAAGTTTGTGAGCCGCAAGCCGAAGAAAAATCACGATAGGCCCTCTTTTTATCTGTCACACAAAGCTATGTGAAACAACTGAATTACAGCGTCGCAGTTTCAACACTTTTATTCCCGTGGACGAAAGCTTTGCGCAACAAGCGTTAAATGCGAAGGCGAAGAAAATGCTCGAAATGGCAATAATAAAAACATGCCGCCTCTTTTGGAGAATTAGAGTAGCTGAAGGTGTCAGCTGTTGCCGAGATTTCGCGTAAAAGCGGACATTTATTGGAAGAGCCACAAGCAGCTTAGATCGATGATTAGTTGTGATACATTACCTCAACACCCCTCTCCACCCTTTTTTTTTTCCTCTTCTCGCTCTTTCTGCGAACGAATAGTGATTTGAGGAGACTCGTTCGACATTGTTAAGCTGAGAGTAGTTTTAGGGAGTTTTGAAACTAATGCTCCCTCAATTCTAAGATTCAGTGAGATGGTATATAGAAGGGTTGATAGAACAGAAACTTACTGCTTCAGTCATTGTCTGGTGGAGTTAATTAGGATTTCGTAGACAGAGACAAAACTATTCTTGCGATAAATTTTTTATTTCTCCTTTCTCTGTGGTAAAGTAAAACCACCAGTAATTGACACTGCGCTATTAATTAACTACCAGTTTGTTGGCGCTCTCAGCTTCAGTGAGATGACATCTGCCTCCAGCTCAGTTACCCACTAATCCAGACTGACGAGTTCTAATAAGAACGAAACTGCAGTCTCTGGATGTGATAACTGGGCTGCTTGGTCACTTACTGAACAAAAAGTTTAAACTTTTAAAGAAAAAAGAATAACAAGAGAAATTGTACAAAAAATTATAAAATGAAACAAAATTTGCCATAAGTATTTTTCATCTTATTTTTATTTGATCTTCTGGCGTCTGTGTTTCTCTTGCTAGTTTACTCTTGCTTTATAAGTGTTCAACTGCTAGTGTAATGTCAACAACTAGTGCATGTCAGCTACTGGTGTTTTTACCTTACACAGACAATACTAGAGTACTTCAATAAATTGGCTCCGTGCTCTAAAAGTTTGGCCAAGAAGTCGAACTGGTACTGCAATAACTTGAGATTTTTTCAATACTTTTTGATTGACGTAATCCTGATAAAACATACCATGTTCACATGTGCCCAATGCTCACATGTGCCCTCTACATCTGAATTATAACTTAATTTGAATCAACAAATGTAAAAAATCTGATTTTGGATGAAAAAAAATTTTTTTATAATAACTTAATAAGAAAACCTTTTGTTAACACTTGGAAAAAATTAACCATTTGGACTTTCCCCACTGAAGTTGGAAAGCTCATTATATTCCTATCTAGAAAAAAAAAGAAGTTGAATAATTAGATAGTGGCAGTGCACATGGAAATTTAAGAGAGCTTCATTTGTTATTTTTAAAAAAATGCGTTTTGAAATTTGAGGATTTAAAAATATTTTAAAAACCTTTTCTCATTTCATAAGTTAGTTTAAAAATGTCTTGTGTGAGGCATAATCTAATTAAAATGTAAGGTATAAAAACTATTTTAATCTATCTGAGAAAAAAAGGAAGAGAAAGAAGAAAACAAAAACGAAAATGAAAGGGGGAAAAAAGTACTCATTAAGAAAACCTTCATTCTTTAAGTTGGAAAGGTTTTTTTTTTCTGACTTTTTGAGAAGTTCTAGTTTTATTGAAATACGAACGTAATGAAGATTAACATTTTTCGTCCTCTATAATTTACACAAACATTAAAGTCATTCAATGTAACTTTGAGGCATGCCGGTTAACTTAGTGCCACTTCAAATGTTTTAGTGTATTTGACTTCAGAAGAAGAAAAAAAAGCCACTAGGAGGAAGGAGGCACAATGCTGCACTCATATGGCAAAGTTATGAAATAAGTTTTCTGCTCTTAATTTCACATGAAAAAAGTTTGCAATGTTGTACGCAGCCAATTGCATCATCCTATAGTTCTGTATTTACTGGTTGGAAACTATTTTCGAAGTTGTTGAAAGTGCTCTTCCAACATTGTAGGGTAAAAGTGGGAGAGACGCCATACTTTTTGTAAAAATTAGATTAAAAAAATCAAAATGCATTATAAATCAACCCTGTATGTTTTGTTAAAAAGTTATACTATTATTAAGTACTAGTGGTAACCGCACGACTTTGCCCGTAATAGAAAAACTAAAAAGTCTTTTGGTTCGCCTGTATATTTACAAATAATGTATGGTGAATTTTCTCGCCAATTGGCTTGTGCCCATGTTACGGTTCCACATTATGATAATTTCGTAATTTACTCGTCCATCTTATGACTTTTTTGTTCTTAAAATTGGAATAGAAAAAGAACCACATCGAATTTTCGAAAAATCGCTTCGAGGTGCACACCCCCATGCTACAAACTAACTTTGTGCCAAATTTCATGAAAATCGGCCGAACGGTCTAGGCGCTATGCGCGTCACAGAGATCCTGACAGACAGAGATCCGGACAGAGAGACTTTTACTTTATTATTAGTAAAGATTGAAATTACCATTAACGAGCATAAATAAAAAAGAAATAAAAAATAACAAGAAGTTCTGTCTAGAACTAGACGAGCCTACTTTCCCGTATACCCATACTACTTTCTAGTACCTGATCAATATTCTCAAAAATAGCTAAAATCCCAAATTTTTTCAAACATATTTTTAAAATACTTTAAGCTGATTTCTAGGAATAAAATATTCCTCACTCATCTAAAAAAATTAAATGCGTAAAAAAGCAGCAACTTTTAAACAAAGCAGTTAATACACTTTTTCCATTAAAAAAATCTTTAACAGCTTTCAAAACGAAAAAATAATTATTAAAATTAATAAGCTCATTAAAATAAATAAATCATATCAAAAAAATCGTTTCTTTTTCCCTTGTTGCCAAAAACAATTTTTTAAATGAATTAATGCACTTACCAAAATAAATAAAAACAATAAAATGTCAACTTAAAGAAATGATTTTCATTGTCAAAAAAAAAAAAAAAAAAAAGAAAAAAAAATCGTCTGCGCATATCTTTATGTAGAAACATAAATGACTTCGAATTTATTCGCCGAAAACTGAATACCTAAATTAAAACTTTAGCGTAAAAATAAAAACAAGTCAGATCAACAATAATTATTTCACAGTCAAATCCATAGCTGCGGAGTCGGAGTCAATCTCACTTTGGGGTAAAGGAATCAGAGTCGAATATCTAAGAATCGGAGTCAGTCATTTGTCCTCCGTGTATAAATTTTTACCAAAGCTACGAAGTCAGAGTCGAAGTTAGGGAGTCGGAGTCCGATTAATTGTCGGGTATAGGTGTCGGCGTCGGAGTCAAGTGCCCCTAAATTCTCGGAGTCGAAGTCTGTAGTTTGGCGTCAAGAGCTATTCTATTTCCAACAAAATTTGTTTGAAGTAAATCCGCCTTCAAGTACGGAATCTACATTGACTTTCAGTTTCCCCGTAGACGCTAATGTGAAGGGATTTGAACTGTTCAAAATTGAACGGAAAATTGTTCAAATCAAAAAGATATTTTATATACAAGTTTTTCATCAAAAGCTTTTTCCTACAAAGTTTGTTTGAAGCAAATTCGCCTCACAGTTCAGAATTGCCTTGAATTTCCCCGTAGGCGCCAATGTTAAGTTTTTTTGAACTGTTCAAAATTGAAAAAAAAATAGTTCAAATCAAAAAGTGAAATATGGGAATGAGGTGTCCTCGCCGAGATTTTTCGAACAAAAAAAAGTTTGCTCGAATCGGACTATTCATTCAAAAGTTATTAGGGGGGAGGGCAGGCAGACACACCGACAGACCGACGGACCGACAGACATTTTTCCCCATCTCAATACCCTACTTTCAAATTTTTAATTTTTCAATATTTATTTAATTATTTTATTTATTTTGGACTTTTTTGTTTTTTGCGATATTTTTAAGATGCATTAAGTCTTCTTTCATGCTTTTTTTCTTCTTTTTCTGACTTTTGCTGGGAAACTAGGCTAAAAATTGTAAGTTGGCAGCTGGTCATTTGTCACTTACGTGACGCCATATTGTGTGAGAGAGATGCGACATATCATTCCTTATTTTTTGAAATTTTTGCAGAGTATTTCCCTATTACAGTTATTACAATGAGGTGCGTACTTTGTACATGGCTCATGCAGTCATTTCCTGCGAAGGAACATTTCATCCAGTCAGTTTTTTTTCCCTCAAATAATAATTTTCCCTGCATTCCGCGTACATAAGCAACTTGTTTTCGCTTCACTGTCGAGCAAGGTAGTTTTATGATCGGATAAGACTGCTGGAGCATCTTTGTAGGGATTACTTTGCTAATGAATGTTTGTCTGGAAGTTGATGGTTTCTGTGGAGACAGAGCTGGAGTAGCAGCACTTTCAAGAGGTATGTCAGGAGCAGCTACATCAATTAAATCAGATATGGCAAAGAAATGATCTGGAATAGCCAAAGGATTGAGTGGGAATATTCTACAAGCTTTAAAAGCTGATGTAGCATTTCCAACGGCATTCCATAAAGTTTTCGAGCTTCATTTTCGATATTTCTCCTTTTTTGTACTTTTTCAATAGCCAGAGTTAAGTTATATTCTATCTACTGCCCCCTAATTACCGTATGCTTCCTCGCGTATTTCCTTTGCTTTCTAAAAACAAAACAAAAAATAAATAAATAAACAAAACACCCTTTTATTTACACGTTTGAAAAGATTGGCATCTCTCCTCATTATGTGGGAAAGATGCCACATAGTTATAAAGTACATAAGTATTAACATATATTGCAAATGCAGTTGAAATAAGTTAATAACAAGTTAAATCAAACATTACCCCCCCCCCCCCCCCCGTTCTTACCTTATGTTGTCTTTCTTTTACATTTAAAACTTACTGAAACCACAGCAACTCAAAATTTTCGTCGAAAAATGTTCGTACTAAAATAATCTTTTTGTCATAATCACATCCTCTCAAACGCAGTCAAACAAGAACTAGCACTCTAAGAAGGAAGTGTTTATGAGTGAATAAAAACAGTGGAAAATGCAGCCATATATTTCTTAATTCAGATTTCTGAAGGTGTTTCGTCTCTCCCACTTTTACCCTAGTATTCTGCGTACTATGATATACGATAAAAATCTTGTGATGTTGGGAAGTTATGATGGAGTGATTTTGAAATTAGAAATTTTATTTTTCTCTGCATTAAAATTACACTACTTTTATAAATTTACTTGTGTGGTACCCGCACGGATTTGCCCGTAATAGAAAATTAGAAAGTCTTTTTGTTCGCCTGTATATTTACAAATAATGTATGGTGAATTTTCTCGCTAATTGGCTTGTGCCCATGTTACGGTTCCACGTTATGATAATTTCGTAATTTACTCGTTCATCTTATGATAATTTTGTTCTTAAAATTGGAATAGAAAAAGAACCACATTGAATTTTCGAAAAATCGCTTCGAGGTGCACACCCCCATGCCACAAACTAACTTTGTGCCAAGTTTCATGAAAATCAGCCGAACGGTATAGGCACTATGCGCATCACAGAGATCTTGACAGAGAGATACGGACAGAGAGAGATCCGGACTTTCAGCTTTAGTTTAGTAAAGATTATGCAGCCCATCTCTGATGTGGCTCAAAAATACCACAAATACAGTGAAACCTGTGTAAGTTGACCACTTGCGGTGTACTACTTTAGGGGTCAACTTAAACAGGTGGTCAACTTACAAAGGTTGATTTATATGATAAGGGCTAGTTCCGTGCCTGAAAAAAGCGGTCAACTCAGACAGGTGGTCAACTTACAAGGGTGGTCAGCTTCACAGGTTTCACTGTATCAGGATATCTTAAATCGGGGTCAATGCAGTGAAATCTCGTTACAACGAATGCCAATATAACGAAATATCCCTTGCAACGAAATGCATTTTAATGCTGATTTAATTTCCATTGCATAATTTGAATTCCAGTACAACGAAATTCCCGTTACAGCGAACAAAATATGCGATCCTTTGAAGTTCGTTGTAACGGGATTTAACTTCAATTCATTTTAAATTGAGTTAATCATTATTGTGTCTTAATTTTGGGTCAATATACAAAAGTTTAGGAGCTTCTTCTGATTAACACACGCATAAAAAAATAAGAAAGAAAGTAATATAAATGTTAAAATATTAATAGTTACCCTGATGATGGTAGCAATTATCGGTTGGATATTAATTTTGAAGGGCCAACTTTTTGACAGTAGGGTAAAGTAGCCATATTTCGAGCCCTTAAGCTTTTTGGGCTCTGATGTTACGATCAATTAATTCAAAAAAAAAAAAAAAATGTATATAACAGCACCAACTAAGCCTGCACATGATATTTTAGCTTAAATACATCAAAAGCAATTTGTTTTCAGTTGAAAAAAAAGTTTTAAAAAATGCACTTTTACCAGAATTGAAATATGGTTCCTATTTTCGTCCCCCCTCCAACACATCTTCTAAAAGAAGCAATATTGAGTTAAAAACCTGGTAATAAAAATAAATACGGATTAAGAATTGTAAAAAAGAAAAACTTTACAAGTTGTGCATCATTTTACAAAATGGGGTCGTTTCCAAAATTTTAAAAGTATTTTTCTTTGAAAGAGCATGCTTAAAAACATAGAATCTGACCATTTTTTTTAATAAATTTGTTTACGTTCAATATTTTTAAAAAATTACTTTAATCTGAACGCTTTTATTGTTTACGGCTTCTGCTGATGACATCACAAATGATGAAATGCCATTCAGTGTTGCCATTCACAGTGCAAAATATTTAACTGACATCTTTACTCACGTGTATTGGGAACGATATGGTTGATAGCGTAGAGCGCAATTTTAATTCGCTGCTTGATTATCATAACGAGGAAACGGAGTAGAAAGATGCGGCAATGTGCATCATTTGTGACGTCATAAAGACCACGCCTTGTTTGAAAAATCAGACGTTTTAAAAAATTAATTAAAATATAACTGTTGAGAGAAAAAAAAATATTTTCTGGGTCCATGTCTTTTTTTTTTTTTTTTTTTTTTGCACATTCTATCCATTTCAATGACTAAAAGTAATACTTTTGACTGAAGGAAACCACCCCATTCTTATTAACAAATGAGGCAGTGAGAAGCAAAGGGATGTAAGTGACAAAATTAAAAATTTGGAGTTTTGGAGATAACCAGTACAAATGGTAGGAGAACCTCTCCTTCGTTTTGGGGCAAGAAATAGTACTTGTAGTCCTAGTAGATGCTGCTGTATATCATGACTAGCATTCCCGTACCCGGCATTGCTGGGGTAATGGAATTAGCTGGGGTTAACAGTGCTTGGTGCACCTAGTTTCGAAAATCCCTTGTAATAATAATTACTTATCTTAAAATATAAAGATCTTCTGTGCGGACGTTTGTCACCATAAGGCTTTTAAACGGCTGGATCAATTTTGATCAAATTTTTTGTGTGCAAGCATGGTTTCGAAGCGCGATGGATCGAATCGGAAACGTTTTTGTTAATTAATTAATTAATTAATTTAAACATTGGGTGGTTATACCTCCCAAATGATTAATATTTATTTTAACCTATTGTTGAACGAGAACTGAAATAAATATTTAACCTGTTGCCAAAGGACAATAAGAAAGTCAGTTCTGCTTTTTGTAATGAAATTTCCTACTGTGATATGTCAATTGAGAATAGATAAAACGTAGAGAGAGAATGAAGCCTTCCATTTCTTAAAAGCAACGATTTTAGGTCCCGTGATATATTTTAAAGTAAAGTACTGGAAGGTTCACGCAAAACGTGTGTTCTGTCGTCGTAGTTGAACCATGTCACCGGATCGGTGCTTTAGATTTTCCTAACCAAATGATCAGAAAGTACCGTCCGTACTTAGCAACATTTGTTTCTCAGCTGAAATCCATCTGAGTTTTGGCACCAATGTCAAGAATACGTTAAGGATTATCTAACTAATCAGTACATTATTAAAGGAAAAGATGATAGAATTTAAAGACTAAACAAATTTTATTTTCGGCCAGATAAATTACAACAGGGTAGTTCTGTACACGAAAGATCAGTGCAATGGGAGATCTTTATCTTTGGTGGAAAGAACAAATTAGGCAATATATGAAGTTAAAAAAGTTTTCGATCAAAAGATCGGAGCGCTAATCGGTCGGAGTTGGCTTCGCTCACTGATCGGCTGGATTACAGTAACGTGGAGGCTTGGCGACTTTGGCTGTAAACAATAGACTTGTGTGATCATTTGCTTACATTTTAAAGCTACTGTTAATGTAATTTATTGTACTAGGGGGCTATCGCCCCCTGCTCGCTATCGCTCGCCAACCCCCGGAACTGCTTACGCAGTTCCCTGTGGATCGCTTCGCGATCCATGCTCGCTTCGCTCGCTCGCTGTATGCCAATACATTAGCCTAGCTAAAATTTTCCGTAAAAATTAAAGTTGGTAATTGCATTTAGGTCACCATCCATTTAACCAATATGAAAATTACGTTCATAATGTTAATTTGTCTGCTTTAGCCAGATTTTCGACAGTTTAACTTTGCTGTATGTAAGATGACTGCCTTGGCAATGTGCACAACTTTACCATTATAGATACAAAAGTGTCTGTCATTGCTTTGGAGAGATTGCACTTCTACCTGTTGGTCCGCGGAAGGTATTTTATTTCCCTTCTACCACCCATTGGAAAACCAATGAAGGCATTCCCCTATCCGCCACCTGGGGACGCGCCCTCTAGGGGTTACAGGCTCCCCCGAGGGATGTATTTACATTATTTACACTCTTATATATTTACATATTTACACTCTTATATATTCTAATCTGAGAAAACTTTCTCATATACACAATTAAAAATGTCCCGTTTGGGAGCCACAACTGACACTGCTTCAAAAGATCTTGTTCTTGATAATGCCACATAGAGCTGGCCATGACTAAAAACAGGCTCAGAGAGCACCAAACATATTTTCTCAAACGTTTGTCCTTCTTGTTGTTATTCTGAATCCTTGCCACGTCACGAACAAAAAATGGTTTAACTAAAAACGCGAAAACTCGCCAAGGCTACTTTGCTTGCACAATACTAAAACTACTATAACCCTAAACAAATTTGGCGAAACCTTTCAGCTGAGAATAAAAGGAATAAAGTAAATTCTTTCTCGGTTATTCATTTTGAACTGAACTGTCGTACTGAAGCAGAGAATAGACGACGCTCAAAGCGCCTACGCGTTCAAAACAACATTGCCGATGAACATGATTGTGGAGCAATGTGTGAAGAATGCGAATTTTGTGGTGCTCTTTATTGGCAGAAAGAGCGTAATACTGCAAATAAATATACTAAATGTTGCCATGACGGAAAGGTGCGGTTACCGGCATTGTGTGACGCACCTGATCTGTTGAAGGAACTGCTGACTGAAAATTCCCCAGCCGCTAAAAATTATCGGCAGCGAATCAGAGAATACAACTCTGGAAATGGCTCGTCTTAAATTGGATTCAAGAACGGTTTCCTGCCTTCTTTGAGCTTTTCTTTGCTGATTATGGTTGAAATGGGCCACAGCCCGACTCAAACTCATCTCAAAAAAAAAAAAAAAGTTCGTTGAGTATTCTGTGATTCAAGATTTCAAAACAACGTAGAAGTTTGTTTACATGATTTATCGGCGAAGTGTTGCCAACAGAGGTTTAGAAATTCACCCCTTCATTTGCCGGCACGTAAGAGAATTATATATATAGATATTTTGTTTATTTGGGGAATGATTTCCAATTGCAAAGAGTTGCTTTTCGTTTTTAAAGAGTTTTTAGTCATTTTAGTTGAAGAAAGCGTTTATTTTACATCGTTATGTGGGGGTGGGGGGAGGGATGAGTGATTTTCGCTTATTCAGAGAACTGTTTTTACCTTTATCATTTTTTTAAACGATATCTTTTTTATTGTATTATTCTTTTTCATATGGGGGATGCTGCAACGGGATTTCCCGTTTGTTCTAGATGGGTGGTTAGTTTTTTACACTTAATATCTGAGGACGCTTTTTATCCTTTGAGTATGGCTGAAAGAACAAACCATCAAGTACGGGAGAAAAAATAGTTAATAAAACAACTGCTCAGTGGGCATTAGATAAATCAAGTTGTAATAAATATACGCATTCTGACACCAAGCAGCTTAAAACCTTTTCTTTTTACTTATTTTTTTCAACAAAACAGTTCAAACACTTGATAGTTTATTGAAATTTTTTTACTTTTCAATTTACAAAGTTTGAACAGAACAACGTCTGTCGGGTCCTCTAGTTACCTATAATTTTTCCTAATTTTGGGAGGATCCCGGGGTCCCTGGACTCCTTATATATGTGCTCTTGTCCTCAGGGGCGGCATTTCACCATTTCGTTTGGGGGGGCAAGTTTCTTAAATATATATAACCCCAAAGCGAAACCAAACCCACATTAGCTAACAAGAAGTTGTCATAAAATCTGTTTAGTATGAATAAAATTAGTGTTTAGTAACAATTAAAATTTTGATTCATTGACTAAAAAGTTATCATACGAAACATCTCGCTACTAAAGTTTTTATACCTTTTGGAAAAGTTATAATGCATGATTTTTGGAATTCGGAAGAGCAGGGAATCGTGTTACTAATCTATCAGTGCCCAATGTCGTGCTGTTTCCCCAGTTCAGCTAAATGGAAAAGTTTTTTTTCCCCTTTGTGCTTCGAAAATATTTCTCTAACCTCCTGAGACATATAAAAAATCTTTCCCTACTAGCTAAGCTGATTGTAATAGTTAAAAAATAATTGAAGTAACAAAAAGTTATGTATGAAAACCCTTTTTATACCTTGCTATTCAAAATCACCCAGGCTACTTCAAAAACTGTGAGGGGCTTAAACTTTTCATCATTGAATAATCTAGTCATGTCGGCGCTCTCATCTTCAATGAGATATCATCTGTCTCCAGCTCTGTTATTCACTATTCCAGACTGATGAGTGCATAACAAGGACGAAACTGCAGTCTCTGGATGTGAAAACCATTCTGTCGGTATATTGCTTGTAACTTTTCTTGCCTCATGCTAAAAATTTTACTCACAGTTGAAACATTTTATTTTTCGTTTTCAAAATCCAATCCAAATAACCATAATCCCAGCCAACCATACAAAAAAATAATTATCATCAAATCTTGTGTTAATTTCATTCGAAACTGAATCTATTACTTCATACAAAATATTCAAAAATAAATGTTTGACTTCACATCATCATGTGGATTTTTGTCACTTTTTTTGCGCCTCTTTAACACATCGACTGCTAGGGACGAGATAACTCGTCCTCCAGAATTATGCTGTCTGCACTAGGGACGAGATAACTCGTCCTCCAGCCAACATGTTGCTATATTTTTTCAGCGGGTTCCATTGACGTTCCTGGCTGTTCTGCCGCGCATAGACGAACATTTAGACAAGGTTCAAGAAGAAGTTCCGTCTAGGTCTAGTCTTATATAGGCTGTCGACGACGTAGTCAATGTGTTAAAATTGGCTCGGAGGATTTTTTTTTTTTTTTGAAAAATTTCACGATTGATTGAAATATATATCTATAAAAAACCTATTTTCAGTTTCAATTGTAGATTGAACTGTGGTTTGAATAGTCGAGTAGCGGATTGAAGATATAGATTTTGATAGAGTAAAGCAATTTTCAAAAACCTTTTCCCGATGCAAACAAATTAAATAAAAGTTCAAACGAAGTCATACATGCTAAAGGGCATGAACTTTTTCACCATTTAAAGAATCGTTTTGCAATAATTCTTCCTGCCGTCAAATCACTGCTTTGAAGTTATAGAGAAATATTTTTATCGTTTTAACACTTGAAGATTATCTTGTGTCACTCCGCGATAGTATAATTATAGAGCCCCCTGAAAGGTATTTGGTTGATATGTCATTTTTATTCAATAATCACATTCATTTTTCAAAAGTTTCTATGAAAGCATTATAATGTATTGAGCAGCCTAAACGTGTTTCTAGCAGGAGAAAGCGATGAACACTCATTAAATAAATATACACTTAAAAAATGAACGTAAAAGTAAATGTAAAATATCAAGGAATTTTCTTGTGAAAACCATGTAGCCACACCACTTTTCACGAGCCTCTCATATTGGACATACCATCGTTACACTGGGCACAAAAGTGTGAAACATTTAGCCTATATGAGGCAATGTCTTCTTCAGTTAAAATTAACCATGGTTCTCTATCAGTTTTCTATGTTCTGAAAAAGCGAAAAATACTTCATGAATTTCTAAGTCATCATCCAAATAACGAAAAACACTTTTTCTAGTCTGAGAATGTGATGAGTTTCATCAAATAGTTGTTGGGAACCAGCGAGATTTCCTTTAATGAACATTGATTTCCGACTTACATAAATTGAATTCACCCATTTTCTATCATTCTGCTTAAAAAATTTGGGGGTGCGACCGTCACTCTTTCGTTTCAATAACTTATCTACAAAAATTTGATTAGAATATATCTGAATATTTTTTACATTACCTTTAAAACTAAACATCAAAAAGCTTTTCAATATTTCAAAAATAATTACTATGGAAAACACTTGAACATTGTATGTACCTAGAAAACCAAAAAGTAAAAGAAGCACCTTTTGTGTTTTACAAAACTTCTCTGAACAGTACCCTTTTATCTGAAAGCGCACTGCCCCTTTTTTGGTCTTTGGGAAACATTGGTTCCTTCAGGGCATTTTTTCTGAAACTGAAATCAATTTTTGGCTGTAGTGCTTATAAAAGGGTTACGGAGCTCTTCCACGAAAATTTCAAAATGTGAAATTTTAGGCTATCTTTAGTGACTTTAAGGGAACGGCGAAGGTTCGAAGAATTTGGCTGGCAATTTTTTGATATTTAAATCTGAAAAACACAATTGAGGGCCTTGATGCAAGAACCAAGAACTAAGTAAGTCCAGACTCACTCATTTTTGGTAAGACCAACAAACAACATCAGTGTCCGGTAAAAGTCTAATATCTTTCCCACATTATTTACTAGAAAGCAGAGGTCTGATCTTACATTTGGTTCCCGTTGTAGCACCAATTGAAACTTCTATAGAATCGGCCACACGCAAAAATGAATTAAAAAAAAAAGGTTTTTACTGAACTGGTTCTTGCATCTAAGTCCTCAATCGTAGACTTAAGGCTAGTATCGTTGGTGACTTTTAGACAACAGAGGGACCTCATATCTGAAATACCTTAGGTATTACAACCGAAGACTAATTTATCAAAAGGGCACATATCCATTTTCCAAAAATGTTCAGGAGGTGAGAAAAACGAATTAAGGTAAGAGCAAAATAGTTTTATCAACTTCTCTGGGTACACAATTGAGCACAAACGCACAGCAAATCAAAGGGCCAGAGTAAGAAATGTTTTTGTAAAAAAAAAAAAAACAAAGAGATATCGCCATCTTAATTTTGGATATGTGCCCTTTTGAACGAAAACCTGAATGTTGAAAATTCCAATTTCAACAAAACTCTAATGTATTTCACCTTCTCATATTCTCTTATCGAAGTACACGAACCTGAAAGTAGTGGATTAAAATTTGAGGATTTTGGACATGTGTTCCATTAGATCTAAAGTCTAAAGGTTGCCGAAAACATATTCCTGTAGGAGGGAGGACTTCACCAAGAAATATTATTACACGTTATGAGAATTCTCTGTAATATTTCTTTTCCGCTTTCTATGAACAATAATATGTCATCAAATTCTTCTTTTAGAATTTAAGTGGCATGTGTAATTTTTGAATTTTGAAGCGCTTAAATAATGGAATATCGAGTCTAGAACTAAGAAAGGCAAGAACTTCTTTAAAGACACTCTGCAGTACGATTTCAAGTGCATGATGATAGCAATACAAATGCAATATATCACCGTTCAGCTTTTGCTCTAAAAAATTACATGCACAATTTATACGGCTGGCATTGTAAGCCGCTGTATAAAACACTACAGCTTAAACAGTTAGCAATAAAAAGCAATAATCTAAGATATCACATACACACACATATACAACTGAAGAAATATCTCAAAAATTCTGAGTAGATGTTCAACATTGGAACCTGAAGCTATCATGGTAAGCCTATCGGCGTTTTTTTCCAGTTACATCTGGATGTAGCTTAGTATCCCAGGGAATAACTAAAAAATCGAAATTTAAATTCATGAAATCTGATTTTATCTCTCGAAGATTTTCTCTTGCTCTCTTAACGGATGTACGATTGATCATAAGGTTATTTGGATTTAAATTTACTGCATCTACATAGGCTGTTAAAAGATGAGTAGTAAATAAATTGTCTAACATTGATGAAATGCGAGCAGATCTCAATAGTTGTCAAGCCTTTTTGAGTTGTGGTAAACCAGATATAGAAAAAAGGTTCAACAGGTTAGGATGGATACCCATTTCGGTTTCTAAATCTTGTGAATTGCAAGAGGAATTTGATGATAATAAAGGACTATGTACTGAAATAGAACACAGTTTAAAGTATAGATTTTTACATTATTCCATCTGGATTTTTTTTTAAATTTATATTTTAGATATGGAAAATATAGTTTATTTTTATGGTAGGGTAATCGAGGATTTTTCAAAATTTAAATTATAAGAATGCATAAACATTTAAGTATGAATCTAAAGAACAGCGAATTAAAATATAATTGTCATTACTTATATTTATAGCATGGAAACCTAGTGACCCTATTTGCCACACCTATTACATACACAGAAAATTTTCTAAATCAACACCCCCAAAGCCTGGAAAAGGCAATTTGTTGTTGTCAAAAATCATTCATTAATGGCCTAGGTCATTCATTAATGGTCTTTAGAATCCCTTGTGTCCATCTTGGTGGAAAGAAATGTTCCCCTGCCGCTTGGTTTGAAACGAGCGCGAATAGCGGTATGCCTGTCCCAAGGCCATTGATGTACATGTACCCTATGTAATGTGTAAAATTTTACAGAATGAAAGTGAGAAAATGGTAGGTCTGGAAGTAGCAACATCTATTGAGGTTCAAAATTACTTTAAATATGAAACCTAGGAATATTTTTACATAAAAATGAGAAAATCCGCAATTTTTTCTTCAAAACTCAAAAAAGGGGGCCCTAGGGGCATTTGTTAATATTCATGGATTGACTTAAAATTTTGCATGGATCATTTATTTGTATAATGGAACAAATTGAGGGGGCGTCGTGTAAAATATCTGCAACTTCAAAAATAAGGACCACCCTAATATATTTTATATCTTTAAACGAGCAATTCTTGTGGGTATATATATATTTCTTATCTCGGAAACGGCTCAAACGATTTGGATGAAATTTTGGATTTAATTGTAGTTTTGCATTCTAAGTCCATCTACATCAGTGTTTTTTCTGTAAAAACGCGATTTTTTTACAAAAAACAGTTTTTTAATATAAAGTCAAATTGAGTTAAGCCTTGAAGTAAACTGTGAGTTGACGCATCAGGCAGACAATTTGCAACCATAACAATGAAAATTTGTCTCTTCTCGCTTTGAAATTTTATACTTGCTTAGTGTTGCCAGGCTTGGCTGATATTGGCCACTTTGGCTAATTTCAAACACACTTGACTGAAAACAAATTCAAAAGCATTATGTAAGTCGATGTAAGGCTTTTTTTCTTTTTTAAGTGAAACTATTGCTTGACCATCCTATTTTATTTTATTTATTTATTTTCTTTTTACACTTCAAATAGTTTAACATGTTTTTTAAATCACGCATCTAAATTTTATTTCGAAGAAGTGTATGTCTTGAAATTGTTTATGTTTTGTTAAGACAGTTGTTATCATTTGTTGGAATGGTTTGTGGATCATCAGTTTTGATGGATATCATGCTGTATGTAGCATTTTCTGGCGTAAAAACTAAAAGTACTTATTCAAAAAGAAAATCACGATTGGGATAAAATCGTGAAACGCATCATAGTATGAAAGGAAGTAATCGGTTAAATACCGATTTCACCATAGCAAAACTAAGGTCAAAATATTTTAATTACTGACAAGAAAATTGTATAGTGGAAACAAACGTAACAGATAGTTTAAAGCAAAATGTTGATTTAATTACATTCAGAATCTTCTTTGTTTGGTGCTTTATGGTACTTTAGTGTTATAAGAAGGTCGAGTACATAATATTTCGTTAACGTGAAGCTTTTCAAGTATATTTGGAAACGTATTGAACTTTAAAAAAACACATTTTGACAAAAAATACTTCTTTTAAAGCCGAGCGAGGCTCGGTCGTCCAGGTACTATATATATATATATATATATATATATATATATATATATATATATATATATATATATATATATATATATATATATATATATATATATATAATATGAGCGCAAAATCATTATGTGCTTCGAATACGCTGTACTGAAAAATCTTTACTCAATCTATTTAATTGTAATGTAGAATATGCTCATGTTATCAACTTGGAATCTAACATTATGCGTTAAAAATACTGTGTGAAAAATAAAATGAGAAAGAAAGAAAGAAAGACACGTAAATAGCAGTCGTACTATACTGTTAGTTTGCTTCTTCCTCAGCCTGCTCCATTTTTATAAACATGTCAAATGTTTGCACAATATAAAAAAACTGACGCTTATTATTTTGCAGTGAAGTTATTGCAATAATTAAAATTCTTACATAATTAAAAACTGAGCGTATGTATCTATGTATGTACCTATGTATCTATGTATCCATGTCTAAGTTTCTTCTCCCGAACGACAGTAAAATGACCATTGAACCAGGTATCGATGGATTCGTTACCTTCCTGTCTTGGGATTGCAATACCGGTATACCGAATACCGGTATTTTCGGTATTAGCTGAAAATAATAAATAGTTTTTATTCAAGAACTTTCAATTGAACGTATTGAATATCTACTTATATTTTAAATGTAAGTTTATTTTCCCATGATGCAGACCCGAAATCAATCTATTAATGTAAAAATTTAGCTTCAAAAGCATGAACTAATAGAATATCATTAAACAAAAGTATTTTGTGCACCATGTATTTGTTTTCTCCATTTTGCCTGATCGCTCATTTTCCCGTTTGCGAAAGTTAATTTCGAGGGTAATTCTGAATGCCCCCCCCCCCCCCCCTCGTCGTCCGATGAACAATTTATTCAAACCATCACTTGCAGGAATGCTTTATGATTTTTTTTTTTTAATATTTGTCTCAACTGTACTAAATTTTTGCAAAAACTGTTTCTTGTTAGCATTACAAATGGCAATTTGTTTGCACCAGTATTGGTTTGTAGTGCCGTCTCGCTATTTGGCTTCATACTTGGCAAGATAATATTTAGAAATTATATATTGCCTTGAAAAAATGCATAGATGAAAAGCATAAATACGTTCCACGAATTCAAAGATATTTTCAGATATTTACATAATTATAATTGCAAAGAATTTTGAAAAGAAAGCTAAAACGAATAAGTGAAACCAACAAGATCAAATTTAGTCAAGTTTATCGTAAATTTCAAACCAAAGTGCTAATAAAAAGTAAACACAAACCCCTCCTGTTCAAGAGAAAATGATGTTAATATTGGAAAAGTATCGTCTCTCGGGAAAGAAATTTCAACTAACTTTAAATTAAAAAATTAATAGAAAAACACACAATACGAAAGAAACACACACACACACACATACAAAAGGGTTTATCCAAAAATGACAAGCAACAGACCGAATTTTCGAAGATAAAATACTTTTAGGCAATTAAATTAGAGGAGGTGTATCACGCTTTGTTAACAGTACCACCGACCTGCGTGAATTCAGATAGAGTAGTTTCAACTATTGTAAAGTTGAGCACTAAAATGAGTTCCGGGCTTAGAGGACAATTCAATAGATGCATTATGTTTTATACTAGTTTAGATTTTTTTTTATTGTGACATGTGTTCCTTCATTTTATATTTGTTTATAATAAGTTTTCATAATAATACAATTTTTTTACAAAATTATGAAATGTGGCAACGAAACAATGTGTTTTCATGCCATTTTTGAGAAATTTCAAAAACCGGTATTAATACCAGTATTCTGGTATCACGTTTTAAAAATACAGAATACCGGTATTGAATTTTTGGTCCGGTACTTCAATCCCTATTCCCCTCCCCCCTCCCCCCGTCTTTATGTTTGGCTATGTTAACTATAACATGATCCTCCGATAAAAATTTGCGGAGACTTCAATGAAAAACTATTCGCAACTCCAGAGCTCGAATACGCAACCTTGCGGTGATTAACAATACTATCGAACAAGGTAAAACATTCCATTCCACGTGTTTTCTTTGGGGTAAATTACAGGCTTCGGACAGTTTGTGGTGTAGTGTGATTTCAGAAGAAACGATAATAAAGCTTCCCACAAACACGATAAAAAATTACTGCCATTCACTAAGCTTCAAAGCAACTTTTAAGTAACGGCATTTGTTTGTTTTACCTTTTTCATTCGCCATTAGACAGTGGCTGCAGCGTTCCCTATAGTTTATTGGAGTTGCGAATTAATTATGTTACTCAGATTTCGAAAAATAAAATCCCTAATTTTCGAAGGCTTTCCTGCATTCAAATTATTATTCAGTGCTTCAACTCGACTTTCCGTAACAATGTTTTTATTAAAATTTGTAGCGTGAAGAAAATCATTGAGAAGAAAGATCTGTAGCCATTTTGTTTTCTCGAATTTGAACAAATAATTCTGTATTTTGTTTTGAGGCTTTTCCTGTAATTGGGGGATTTAAAATGTTTCCTTTTTAATTATTTTTCTGCAATCTGTAGCAAAATTATACTTTTTTTTCCGAGCCTGGTTGTTGAACACGCGTCACTTGATATAACTTTTATTTTCGAGGTAAACCGTGCAAAGCCAGGCGACGCAGCTAGTGCTTTTTCTCAAAATTTGAAGCGTGAAGAAAATCATTGAGACCAAAGATTTGTTGCCATTTTTGTTTCTCGAATATGAACAAATAAAATGTATGCTTTTGTTTTAAAAGCTTTTTATTTAATCGAGGGATTTAAAATGTTTATTTTTTGGTTATTTTTCCGCAATCTACAGCAAAATTTTACTGATTTTTTATTGTTTAAGCCTGACTGTTGAACACGCGTCACCAAACACAACTATTATTTTGAGGTGCACCGTGCAAAGTCGGGCGACGCAGCTAGTGTTTCATTTATCAGCTAAATTTTAACTTATCACAAAATGCACTAAAAGTGCATAATGTCATTTAAAAGCTATTGTTCGAATTTAAGTGAAATTAAATGTTTGAACTTTTTTTCTTAGGGTTTGTCAAAAGATCACAGTTGCAAAGTATCCCTCAAGCTAGACATTATAAGAGGAAACCTTAAATTTCGAATATTTCCAAGCAAAGTTACAGCCTCTAAGAAGGATGATGCTATGAAAAGGTAATATGTCTTGAACTTCATCAAGAACTTTCTAGTTGTATGGACTAACAGTGCTGGATCTAAGAGCGAGCAAGCCGGGGCCCTTGCCCCGGGCGAGAACTCCCGGAAGTAGCAAATGTACCCTATTTCTCTCTCTCTCTGTATGTATGTGGGATTTTTTTTTTTTTTTTTTGAAACTCGATGGTAAAATTTGAAGGAAGTAAGTAAGGGTCCCAGTTTCATGTTTTTGCCCTGACTCGAAAAAATCGTAGATCCGGCACTGTGGACTAAATATACCATCGTAAAAAAATGATTTGTAACTCTACGTTGGAGAAAAAACCAAGTCAAACTTTGCCCAAATTAATTCTGTACCTTTTAACCAGACTAATATAAGTCACAATATAATCGCTGCTTTACAAGAGAAAGAGAAAGCATTTGTCTGGCGCACACAAAGGATGGGACGCACATTTTGTTTTCTTTTTTAAACTAGTAAATATTTAGAAAGGAGTTTTTTTATTTATTTTTTAATTATTTGTTTGTTTTTATTTATTTTTTTCTGGATCTGAGGTACAGATTTATGTTAGAAATCTGTCTATGAAGTAACAAACGTTTCGGTGCAACAAGAACCATGTGATGCAGAGTCATAGTTTTTAGTTATACAGTGAAACCCTGATACAACGAATGCCAATACAACGAAATATCCGTTTCAATGAATTGCATTTTTAATCCTGATTTAATTTCCTTTGCATTACTTGAATTCCAGTACAACGAAATTACCGTTACAGCGAACAAAATTCGCGGTTCCTTGACGTCTGCTATAACGGGATTTCACTGTAGTACGCTTTACTTGATAAAATTTTTTATTCTTCTTTTATCGGATTGAGATGAACTCTACCTTTATGTAAAACCTAGCTCCTCTGCCCCCTTCCCTTTGATATTGGGTACATTCTTAAAAACATTTTCCTGTTTTGCCCAAAGTACAAGGTCAGATGAAGATTTTTCGAGCAATAAGGTATACAATATACATGACAGCTACATTTGTGTACAATATCGAGATGAGTAAAAATTTATTACGTTTAAATTCTTATTTTAATTTGTTGCTTTTGACTTACATCATAAGTTCTTGCAGTATAAGTAAACTTACACCTTGTCCCGAAAATTTAGACAAAAACATAAAATACAATTCTCAGTAAAAATATGAATGGTAGGACATTTTATTTCTATGTGCATACTAAAAATAAACAGTACAAAAAGCACAAGGTAAAGTTAATTTATTAGAAAAAATATCATGCAGGGGTGCCTACCTGGGGGGGAGGCTTTTCGATATTTATAGGGAATGTGCCCTTGATCTTAGGGTAATGAGCACCCCTGCATTATGTATTGAATTTATTTAGAAGAACAAAATAGTGTAACCCATAATTTTGACATTTTTTAGCATAGGTTAGTAGTGCACCAAAAAAATCGGAGGGTCAGAAATGGGGGATGTTAAAAGAGAGGGGCACCTCTGAAGCAGTGTTTTTTTTTTTAAATAAAATTAGGCTATATTTTTAGATGGTATTGTTAAACTGATTAAAATACCTGTAAATGTATGGAATGTGGCCTGAAAAATCAGGACGGATGGAAGCCGTAAACTTCTCCCTTCCAAAGTTACACTCATGAATTAGCATATTAAAAGTCCATTTTTTTGTGCTTTTTTAGTTTTATTTCTGTAAAAAAAATCAATCCACTCTTTAAAAAATCACTTTTCAATCGACTGCTATTTTTTTTACTCTGGAAACGGGGGGAGGGGGCAAGGATACTTTACTTTTGGAAGTGAGGAGGTGGTTGTCTCCGTTGCGAGCCGCCTATGCTTTTTAATTTATAAATTTTATTTAAGATTGAGAAGCACAGTTACAAATGTAAATAAGGGTAACAGAATGAACTTGTGATTCTGTTATCCTTACTTGCTTCAAACACGTGGTTTTCCATCAAAAGTATCAAGTTTTACATTACCTTTTGGATGAGTTCATAATAGTTCCATGCTTGGTCTATCGCCCCTTTAAGGCCCTTGGTCAAAAAATATTGGCTTCCATTTTCATATAATTTTCTTGCTAGATGTTCCCACACATTTTCCATTGGATTTTTGTTTGAACTAAGCAATAGGAAGCCCATGACATTGATAGTACATATTTATTGTGTTAGGCACATGAGTAGGTGCTTGATCTTTCCGAAACACATAAAGTGGTACTCCCAGCAAATCCTGCATCAGAATAAAATGGCTCTCGAATATTTGCTGATAGTCATGGGAGCTCACATTTTCTTACCAGAAATAAATGCTTGTCTATTGAATCTAAAAGCATCTGAAGTCATTACTACAAAAAAAAAAAAAACTTTTTTGTTCGCTTTCTAAATTATGCCAGTAAAATTTTTATTCATCGGGTTCATCCAAGTTCCACTTTTTCTCAGTACTAAATATTGTTGACAGCTATTTGTCACCATAAAATATCATTTTTTTGCCTGGTTTAAACGTAGGGTTTGTTGTGGTGTTGGATTTATTTGACTAACGTTTTTGCCGATTTGTAACAAGAAGCTTTCTCGAGTTCGACTATTAGAGTACCATCTTATTCCAATACAGGATTTGCTGGGCGGACCAAACTGTATTTCAGCAAGACAAAGCGCTAACTGATGCATCAATTTCAACAAATCTGTATTTCAATATGAATAATATCAATGTCATAGAATGGCCATCGGTTAGTCCAAACTTAAACCCAATGTAAAAAGAGTGGGGACATCAGGCACCAAAGTTATATGAAACTGGAAGTCAATATTTTTCGGCACAGGAATAACTTGATATTTACGATGGAAAACCATGGGTCTGAAGTAAGTAGAGGTAATGAAAATACAATTTTATATTTACATAAGGTGTTTCTCAACCTTAAATATAATTCACAAATTAAAAGTATCTGTAATTATGGGACACCCTATTTTCCAGTTTTCTTAATAAATTCAACACATGGTATTTTCAAAATAAATTACCCTAACTTGTATTTCACATACTGGTAATCATTATACACATACGTGAAATAAATTCCTCCATTCGTATTTTTACTGTGAGTTGTATTTTATGCTTGTATTTATATTTTTGGGACAAGTTGTAGTTTTTGTACGTGCAAAAAAAAAAAAAAATTGCTTATTATTAATTATGAAACAGTTTTCTAAATGTATTCTAAATTTGCTAAAAGACTAGAAAATCACCCGTCAAGGTATGACCGGTGAAAATTGCTTCTGCATTTGAACGAAGCTAATGCCTGTTTGGTGATATTTTGATACAGTGAAAGCTGTAAAGTTGATCACCCTTGTAAGTTGACCACCTGTCTAAGTTGACCTGTACTTTGAGGCACAGAATTAGATCATATCATATAATTCAACCTATATAAGTTGACCACCTGCTTAAGTTGACCACTACAGTAGTGCATCGCAAGTGGTCAACTTACACAGGTTTCACTGTAGTTGAAATTGTAACCCTAACTCCAGTACATTAACCCTCAACTCCCATGGGTAGCGTACATTGTTGACCATTTTTTCGTTTTTTCATTCCCCCGAAATGACAGTTTTACCAGTAAAACAGTTAAGTTACCGGTTCGAGTTCAGCCTTGTCACGATAAAGCCTTTCCCTGCATGTTAAACATTCAAGCATATTATCAAATTATCATGCCGTGGCGCGAGTTTCATTGTTGAATCTCGCGGGTTACTCGATCAGCTATTATATATATGAGGATGTTTTTTAACTTAAAATTAACAGAGTTAAGTGTATAATTTATGTATATATTTTTTCACTTTGTATTTCCTGATAGAGTTTTTTTGAAATTTGTTTTCCACTGAGTTTTGAAAGAAAAAAAATGAATAAAAAACTGCTCTAAATCACTTAATAATATTTGAAACAGTTGCAAGATCTTTTAATTTATTTTCCTCCTTTCAGAAAAGTTTTATTCATTATACAATAAATATATGAATTAAACTAAGCTTTCTGTCAAAATTTGTACCAAATAAGCTGTACATTATGTTGCTGCACAATACAAACAAAGCTAGTATCTATTTTACTAAATATTATATTCTTTTTTGTTACGCCAAAGTTTGTAAGTCTTTTAAATTTTAGTCAGTATATGGTCAGTATTTAGTCAGTATTGGTCAGTATTTTTTAATTTTAGTCAGTTAAGTCAGTATTTTTGACCGTCCAAACAGTTTTACCCCGTGCTAACTGTACAAAGCATTAAAAATACAAATAAGCATAATATTAACCAAATAAATACTGCATTGAATATTAGTAGGGTCTCAATTGGTATTTAAAATGTTAGTAACAAGAACCTGAGCATTTAATAAAACAAAAATAATTTTTTACTTGCAGCAAAATATTACAATACGAGTGTCATTTTTTAAAAATTGCTTGTTTAATCATATTATTTGATTTTCAGAGGTAATTTTTTCGAGGCTGAAGTAGACAACATGTATTACTCAGTGGCGCAGCGAAGGGAGGGGTGGGTTAGGGAGTGCTCCCCTCAGAGGCATTGGTTTTAACATAATTGCAAATTCTAATACAGTAGTTAATGCATATAAAAGGGATCTTTTGATCAAAAAGCGCCTTTCAGAAATTATTTTTGACTAAAAAAACCCTCCAGAAGGTATTTTTGATTAAAAAAAACCTCCAGAAGATATTTTTGATTGAAAAAACCCTCCAGTAGGTAGTTTTGCTCAAAAACCCCCTTCAGAAGTTATTTTTAATTTAAAAAACTCTCCAGAAGTTACTTTTGATCAAAAAACTCCTCCGGAAGGTATTTTTGCTCAAAAAATCCCTCTAGTATATCCCTCTAAAAAGTATTTCTGGCTGCGCTACTGGTGTAACTATATAGTTAAAGTATTACTAGATAGATGGCGCTAAAAGCAGAGAAAATATTTCACCATTTCACTTTGCCCCACATTCCCCTGCTACTTAAACAGTTTTTCTTGTTCTCGAAAAATAATGATTTGAACGTACAAATCGTTATTGAATATATCTGTTTTATATTGGATATTTATTTGCGCGTTGTTATTTTATTATTAACTTTAAATGTTTATATACGGTTATTGTGACATTACCGTACATCTTAAAATCATATCTAACACAAGAATTTCTCGCACCAAAGGTACTGTCCGTTCTCAAAAGCAAATAATACCACTCAGGATAGATTCCATTTCAAAAAGGGGTGATAGGTTGAGGATAGGCACTTTCCACTCGCACTTGCTATCTCTGTCTTTTTCAACACTACTTAGGAAGAACGGCTGAACATGCGCAAATTGGCACTAGGTCTTAGCAAAAAAAAAAAAAAACACAGTATTTAATGAATTTGTTTTGCAGTACGTTTTTTATTTTCATATTTCCTCCTTTTAAATGAATAGGGGCTTTTCTTTTCATAGTTGTGAATAGAAACACAACTTTTTATTGTAACTTTTGTTTAACATTACGATTGCTCACATGTCTTACTGCAAAGATAATTTATTTTTTGATGTTTACCCCATGTATTATGGTATTAACTTTTAAAATATAACGATTCATTATGATCTTTTTTTATGATTTTTAGCATGAATATAGAATCTGAAACGATGGATTAAAATGTGTTCAAGATTATAACTTTTCGAGACACGAATAATCGCCGGGCTTCAATCCTGGATTGCAAAAACTTCAATTTGTCAGGAAGAAATTTAAACTTATCGTTTATTTAACTTTCAAATTAGTATATAGAGCAACAAAGCCAAGGTGACTTGTCCATCCATCCATCCATTCATTTATTCAAATTATGACGTAATTTACGTGTGAACATTTCCGTGTCATTTCAAATCTAGCAAAAGGTTTTTAGCAGTCACGTTGTTTTGCACTAGTTTTCAATTAATTCATTAGCATAAATAAAACAATTCAAAGACCTGTTGCGAAAAAAGTACTTTCAAGGGAAAAAATATCAGCAGGTTTCATTTACGTAATTTAAACAACGTTTTGAAATCGGCAAATTAAACAGACGTTCCCATTGTTTTCACTCTTACGAAACTCAGTTAACTATTTCCAAATTCCAAGAATTCATAACGTAACTTACTGCTAATATTTTTCCAGCCTTTTTTTTTTTTTTTTTTTCTACTAGAAAATCGCCTGTAAAGGTATGACGGGTGAAAATTGCTTCTACATTTGAACTAAGCTATTGCCTGTTTGGTGATATTTTGTTAGTTGAAATTTTAACCCTAACTCCGGTGGATGAACCCTTAACTCCGGTAGACAGCATTATTTGTTGACCATTTTTTTGTTTCTTCATTCTCTTAAAATAACAGTCTTACTAATAAAACTGTTCAGTTACCGGATCCAGTTCAGCCCATTGAGAAGGAATACTAATGGAGGGAGCGACAGCAAATGTCTCAATCAGATAAGCTTCAAAAACATTTCTCCCAGGTCAGGTGACTAATTTGGCTGGGAAGTTGTCGCGTTTTGGCACGCAATCGCTCTTTTGGCACTAAATATTTTTCAGACGATGGCACTAATTATGAAGTCGGGGCTACAAATCAGAGCTGCAGAGTTGTAGCGAAAATGATAGACTCTGGCTCCAACTCCTTTCTCTAAAACATAGTCCGACTCCGATTTCAACTCGGAGTTTAAAAACCGTCGCACTCGGACTCTTAGCATCGAAATCAGTCCGGATCCGAGTCCGACTCCGCAGCCCTGCTACAAATTAGAGTTGCGGAGTCGGAAGTAAAATGACCGACTCCGAGAATTTTTGAGCATTCGACTCCGACTTTTTTTCTTCAAAATCAGTTCGACTCTGACTCTGCAGCCCTGCTACAAATTAGGGTTGCAGAGACAGATGAAAAATGACAGACTCTAACTTCGAGAATTTTAGAGCCTTTGACTCCAACTCCTTTACCCAGAAACGCAGTCCGTCTCCGACTCTGGCAGTTTATAAGGACTTAGACTCCTGATGCCGACTCTTTTACGCCAAAATCAGTCCAACTTCAACTCCGCAAGCCTGCTACAAACTAGGTTTGTAAAGTCGGAAGAAAAACGACCGACTCTAAAACGGGGAATTTTAGAGCCTTCGACTCCGACTCATTTACCCCAAAATTAGTCGGACTCCGATTTCGTCTCAGAGTTTCAAAACCTGCGACCTCCGACTAGTTTACTTAAAAATCAGTCCGACTCCGACTCTGCAGCCCAGCCACAAATTAGGGTTGTGGAGTCGGAAGAAACTGGCCGACTCCGACCCAGGGAATTTTAGAGCCTTCGACTCCGACTCCGACTCCTTTATCCCTAAAGCAGTCCGAGTCAGATTTTGACTTGGAATTTCAAAAACTTTGAACTTTGACTCCAACTCTTGAACTTCAAAATCAGTTCGGCTCCGACTCCGCAGCACTGCAACAAATTTGGGTTGCGGAGTCAAAAGAAAAAGAACAGACTCCAACTCACAGGGAATTCTCCGACTTTTTACCCCAAAAGCAGTCAGACTCCGATTTTGACTCGGAGTTTCAAAACCTTCGAACTCCGACCCTTTTACTCCAACTCCGACTCTGCAACCCTGCAACAATTTAGGGTTGCAAAGTCGAGAGAAAAAAGGCAGAATCCGACTCCAGGAATTTTAGAACCTAAGACTCTAACTCCGAACTCGCAAGAATAGCAGTCAGTAATTTTACACCAAGCTTACAAAAGTAGCAGATAACATACAGTGCAAATCTTTTAATAAGGACTGATTTCGGATGAATTAGATTTTGAATTGTTTCAGCACATAATATAAATATTTATTTGATTTGTTGATATTATTATTTTGAATTTCAACTCTTTAACATTGATTGTTTACCAGAAAGTGTTTAGAATGAAAGTCTTTCTTCCTGTTTTAACTATCTACGTAAATAACTATTCGACAGTTATTAACATTACTAATTTATGTATAATTTTTGCTCACATTTCTGGTAGATCGAGACAATTCGTGAAAATTAAAAGCATCCTTTTATTTTATTTATTTTATTTTTTTTTTGGTGAAGTCTGCCCAACTCTGTTCAATTCAAATGAATATGTATTCTGAAAAAATATCGTCTGCTTTCGAAAAACAATATTATTAAAACAGAAGATTAAAGCCAAGCCAAGTAAGAAGAAAACAAAGTAGAATAATTCAACCGCCCTATTTTTTAATTTATCGTCTGCGTAAATTTATTTTTATGATATTTTGGAAACAATTAAGAGTTGTTATTTTTTGAATCTGAGAATTCGCAACTCCAACGAACTATAGGGGGCACTGCAGTCACTGTCTAATGGCGGAATTAAAAACTAAAACAAACGCATGTGGTAACGAAGAAAATGCTAAAAGTGTTGTGATTTTTGTTGTTATGTATGATTTTTTCGCTTTATTCATTTGAAAAGATTTTTCCAAGTCTTTTGGTTTTTCTGACCCATATAGAAAGAGATTAGAAACCAAAAAGTATTACGAAAGTAAACAATTAATGCAGAAAACACAGTAAGTTGTTCTGAAGCAGCCATTTTCACGATGTTGAATTCAGAATTCATAAATTTTTGGTTCGCTTCGAACGGTATTTTCATTTTGTACCGTTTTTTCTATACATTAGTACATATTAAGTTCAGTTTCGTGACATTTCCGGCATTTGTTGACATTTTTGTCACATAGTGCACATACGTGGCAGACTGTCAAGAGTAACGTTTAACACTAGATAATTTATTTCTATGACTATATGATTGGATATCTAAAGAAATCATGCATTTAATTCATTCGTCATGGAAATGATTTACCTGATATGCGAAATCTTGTCAAGATACATTATTCTTTCACACAATTTTAAAACCATAACCTTATAAACAGATTTTTGGCGAACTTTTATTTTTTATTGTTCAAATTCTTAACGTTCTTTCTGGATTTTTCAATCTGTTCTGCGATAAATATTTTCAAGAAAATTTATTTGCATACTTTCTATTTCAGTAGGATACTGTAGTAACAAAGGTTATTTAAATCATTTATGTGGAATTAGGTTAAGGAAAAGTGTCCAGTCAATGTTGTTAAGTTCGTTTTTTTTTCTTCATCGAATTGAAAAACTGATATTTATTCAAATTCACTCAGAACAAAATAAATAAAATGTGTACTCACAGTTTATATATGGTGGTAGTTTTCTTTTCAGTTGATTGACCATTATTTCTTTTTACTTATCTAATTCTGTAATCTTACTATCATTTTATTCCACTCATGATAAAAATTAAAAATGGTTTAACTAAAAACGCGAAATCTCGCCAAGGCTACTTTGCTCGCACAATTCCAAAACTATAACCCTAAACAAATTTGGCGAAACCTTTCAGCTGAGAATAAAAGGAATTAAGTAAATTCTTTCTCGGTTAAACATTTTTCATTTTGTTCTACGATAATAAATTCAAGAAAATATTTTGCATACTGTCCTTTCCAACTAAATGCTGCTGTAAAATATGATTAGTTAAATTAATTTAAGATTAAAAAAAACTCATATTCTTACAAATTCATACAAAACAATAAAAATTTTTACCTGGTATAACGTTATCCAATTTTGTTAATCCAGAGTTTTCTTGTTTACGCTTCCACCATTTAATACTTTTTTGAAAGAAATGAGGAAAACTAACATTATTTTGAGAAGCTAGAGAATACTACTAAGGGACGAATTAATTTCTGTTGTTGAAGGCGTTCTTAGACATGTTGAATGCGTTACTCAGAACAAACTGACCGCGTTTACGTCAACAGATACACGTGGAGCGCAACGTGGCAATGTTTTAGTTGCATTCGCAGTTTTATAAATCACCGCAAGGTAGCGTATTCGAGCGCTGGAGTTCCGAATATTAGATCGACTAAGTGTGTTGTGAGTAAGCGAAAGTTTTCAGCCTGAATTATTGTGATAAGTTTTTATGTTGTGCATCGGTGTAGTTAAATTGAAAGCGTGCTTTTTGAAAAATAGTATTGAAACTTTCTCTATGATTGTTATTAGAAGATTAACAGAGTTTTGAGCAATGTTGAAAGATCAGTTCTAAAAGGTATCGTTACTGATTATTGTTACTAGCAAAGGCAACGCTGCTAACCTTTTGCCAGTTTTGAATAAATAACGGATACCAGGCCTGTCATTAAAACTCCCCCTCCCCACTTCTTCCCGGATTTTAAAATATGATGTAACTGCATTTTTTATGTATTTTGATTTTTATTCCTTGTAATGACAGTCATGTACAAATATATGTTTAAAGAGTTCGCTCATTGACTGAAAATTTATGGATCCTTGTGTCTTGTAATCAATGTTTTGAAATTATTTCATACGCAGGCACACTAGTATTTAAATTAAAGCATAAAAGTAACAAATATTTATTTTCAAATCTAAAACTTGTTCTAAACGCATCTGCTGTTCACAGGAGCTTGGCGAGAAGCTACTCGCCAACAAAGCAAACGTACACAAATTACTCGAGAGCCGTTAAAATAATTACTAGTTAAGTAAAAAGTGTTTTTATGGAACTAAAATGTTATTTGCACTCATGATATACAATGTTTATTACATTTAAAGGTAAAATCAGTACAAAAATTTAAAAATTATAGGCAACTGTGGGAAATGTACTCGTTGAATGCACATATATGTTATTTTTTTCTTTATTTAGAAGTAAAAAGCATTTGTACATACCTAAGAAAAGTTACTGGATTTCCTGGTATGGCTTTTTCTTCACAGTTTATAATGCTACAACACATATATGTTATTTTTTTCTTTATTTAGAAGTAAAAAGCATTTGTACATACCTAAGAAAAGTTACTGGATTTCCTGGTATGGCTTTTTCTTCACAGTTTATAATGCTACAACACATATATGTTATTTTTTTCTTTATTTAGAAGTAAAAAGCATTTGTACATACCTAAGAAAAGTTACTGGATTTCCTGGTATGGCTTTTTCTTCACAGTTTATAATGCTACAATACTGCTTTACTGCTATAAATCTAATTTTTCCCTTCTACAGTTAAATGTTTTTATCATTCATGGCTTCAGCTAATGAAAACTTCTTCAGCGGTTACGGTCAACTAGAAATTGCTCCCCAGGTCACATGGTATTGTTGCCGTTTCGCGATATTAGGGTTGCACTCTCTCCATCTATTCCTTCTCAATAGTTCAGCCTTGTCAAAAAAAAAAAAAAAAAAAAAGCTTTTCCAGGCATGTCAAACATTACAAAAAAAAAAAAAAATATCATACCGTGGTACGAGTTTCATTGTTGGTGACGACAGGAGCAATACTCGATGAGTGAATTCGCTATTATAATTATGACGATTCAGCACGTACACAAAACAATTTATGAACCTAAAAAATCTCCTTTATTGAAGCAGTTAAAATTAGATGACAAAATTCGGACAAATATGTGTGTTTATTCTTTCCTGCAGAAGATTGAATCTCTTCAGAGAAAACAGCATAAATCTTCATTAAAAAAAAAAAATAATAATGAATAAATAAAAGTAAATTTAAGAAAAATCTGCCGAAAAGTCTTGAAATTTACGTAAATAGCTTCCTTTGTAGTCTTGCCTTAGCTCTGGGCTGTAGGTAGTTACTGCTTAAAACTTCTATGATATTCATATTTTAGTCACAGAGTCGCAAACCTGTTTTGAAAATATAAGAAGTTTCAATAGCAAAAATCCACCTTATGTCTGCTAAAAAAATGAATTGACTGCTCTGATATTGTTCATTCGATTCAACTTGCTCAAGTAGAGTCCAACAAGCAGGACTCTTAGGAGTAGTTCGTGTTTTAAAAATATTTTTACCAGATTTAACAATGTTAATAGTTTTTGTCTTTTTTAATTTTACAAACCTTTTAACATTTATTGTCGCGATTTAGACATTTTCAACGTGTTATTTTACTATTTTAGGTCCAGATGATTTAATATTTTAAGTGTATAATTTGTTTTAATTGCTATTTTTATGTTATTTGCCACTGTAATTGGGTTTTCTCCGTACTGTGCAGTACTTCAATAAGTAATAAATTAATACATTATTCTTTAGCAATCGGTTCATACAAATATTTTTTTTCTTCAGAAAATTTTAACATGCGCAGTAGAAGAAGTTTAAAAAAATAAAATGTATGTGTGTGGGGGGGAGCAAAATGTTTCGTTAACGGATGCACAAAGTAAAACAAATCATTATGTTCTCAAAATTCTGACATTTCGGTTTTTTTTTTTTTTTTTTTTTTTTGTAATTTCTAGTTTTGATTCCTTAATTGGAAAATAAAATAAATTTTCAATAAAAAGTAGAGGGAGGGGGGGGGGCAAAATGTTTCGTAAACGGATATTCAAAGTAAAACAAATAATTATATTCTGAAAAGTTTGACAATTCTGCTTTTTTTTTTCTAATTTCTAATTTTGGTTCCTTAATTGGAAAATAAAATAAATTTTCAATAAAAAGAAGAGGGAGTGGGGGGGAAATGTTTCGTAAACGGATATACAAAGTAAAACAAATAATTATGTTCTGAAAAGTTTGACACTTCTGCTTTTTTTTTTTTTTTTTTTTTTGTTAATTTCTAGTTTTTGTTCTTTAATTGGAAAATAAAATAAATTTCCCATAAAAAGTGGAGGGGTGGGGGGGGGGGGCAAAATGCTTCGTAAACAGATGATAAAGTAAAACAGATAATTATGTTCTGGAAATTTTGTCATTTCTGCTCTTTTTGTTATTTCTAGCTTTGGTTCTTTAATTGGAAAATAAAATAAATGTCCCATAAAAAGTGGAGGGGGGGGGGCAGCCGCCACTGGTTGATTTATATGACATAGGACTAGGACTAATTCTCTACCTGAAAAAAGCAGTCAACTTTGGCAGGTATCCATTGGCCAACTTACAAGGGTATTCCACTTTACAGGTTTTACTTTTACTGTACCACCTCCGACCAAACCCAAAAGCTGCATCTGCCCTTGATTTCCTGTTTCTTCCAGATCTTGCTCTGTTTTAAGCGCCAACAGAAATCGATATGAGCTCGAATTCGAACATTCGTTCTAATTTTAAATACTGCCAGCCTTTTTTCCCCTCTCAAAAGTGGTGTACGAGAAAGTCCAAATAAATCCGAACTAATCTCATTTAACCGCAACTGTAACTACTTCGGACTATTATGCTTCGGCCTTAATGGTACACAAACAAAACAGCTAAATAAATAAACGCGACGGCCCCATTTTGATTTCATTAAGATTCCCAGCCAAGTCTTTAACAACCCAATCTGAGACCGAAAACTCGCAGGAGAAAATTAGAACGAGAAAAATCGACTGTGTGCTCGGGATAACTTGAGAACGAGATCATCGACGTCTTACGGGTAGCAATAATCAAAGTTCTATTTTCTCGAATAGAAAATTCGGTCTTTGATTGGCTGTTCGGAGTGTGGGAACAGTTGGAAATCCCAGAGCACACGCCGAAGCCAAGACGAATGGAAATTAGAATGCCAAACATTAAAACCCTGCCTAGCTTCCTTGTGTCTGTCAATGATGTTTTCTAATGATTTTTACGTTAGGATTTTTGTTTTGCTCGTGTGGCATCATTTCGGTAAAGACAGGTAATTGGCCTCAGAAATTTCGCGGCTCTGCTGGAGGAATTAGTTTTGCAACACTGAAATCACCGAATTCCCTCTTTTTGTTCCGAAAACTTGTTTAGTTTGGAACGAATTACTTTTATTCACTTCTATTTCGAAACTCCTTATTTGCTAAGCGTTTTAATGTATTTTTTCTCAATTTTTTTCCCAATTAACATTTTCCTGTCTTTTTTGAAGGAGGATGCTCCAATGGGGTTGTTTCCTTCAGTCTAAAGTTCTACTTTTAGTCACTGAAGTTGATAGAATAAGAAAAAAAACATGGAGTGAGAAAAACTTTCATTTTCCCAACGCTTAATTTTTAATTCATTTTCTTAAATGTCCGATTTTGAAAATAAGGCGTCACAAATTATATACTTTGGCGCATCTGTCAACCGCGTTTCCTGGTTAGAATAATTCAAAAGGGAATAAAATAATTGCAATCTACGCTTGATACCAACCATATCATTGCCAGTACACATGAGTAAAGATGTGAGTTAAATATTGCGCTTTGTGAATGGCATTTCTTCATTTGTAATGTCATCGGCAGAAGCATAAACAATGAAAGCTCACGAATTAAAGTATTTATTTATTTATTTATTTTTTTAATATGAAGCTTTGTCAAATAATTTAAAAAATGGTCAGGTTCTGTGTTTTTAAGCATGTTCTTTCAAAAAAAAAAAAAAAAAAAAAAAAAAAAAAACTTTTAAAATTTCGCAAACGACCCCATTTACTGCTTTAGTTAAGTTTAGAAAAAAAAATTTAAGAAATCTGAGAAAGAAAAAACACAATAACTACAAATTTTTCAAAATTCCCAAAGGAATTATTTTATTGTTGTTATCAGGATATAGAGGTCAAGGACGGATACAAAAGGGAGGGGCGAAGGGGGCGATTGCCCATACCTTGAGAAACCCATCACCGACAAATTTTTCCCAAATTGAAGTTCTAAAAATACAAGTTCAGGTCAGCTTTGATGACATTTAGGGAAGAAATGGGTTCAGTGACTTTCCTCCTGTAATTTTTCGAAATTGAAATTCCAAAAAAGGGCAAATTTAGACGATTTTCAATCATATTAGGGAAAGGGGGATTGTTGAAACATTGCCCATGAATCACTATGAAATAGAAGTTCTAAAACGCAATTTTAGAATAACTATTTCAACGGAAAAGGAAAGGAATAGGTTTGGGGACCTCCTAGGATAGATCTCTATATTTTAGATGTGTCAGATAAAAATGATGTCCCCCCACCCCCCAAGCATGTGTTAATGAAATACGTTGTAGAGATAAACTAAAAAATCAATCGCTTCCTGCTTGAATAATTTCTGGATCCGTCCATGTTAGAGATTGCACCGAATACCGTATTTTTCCGAACATCGAAATTCAAATCGAATTTCTGGCCTAATACCGGATGTTCTTTTCAAAAATTTTGCCAATTT
>NC_072737.1:138732560-138775060 GCF_026930045.1 Uloborus diversus
AGACAAAATTGCGCGAGGCGGCTTGTGACAGGTGGTATTGGCTAACAAGGGCTGCCCGTTTAGTTTTGGAAAGAAAGATTTGAATGTGGTTGTGGTGTGTAAAAGTTCCAAAATATAACCATTCGTGTTACTCTGGGATAAACTATGCTTAACACAATTTTTATCACACGAACATTTTTTGTATTAGTATGTACGTTTGATATAATTCTTTAATTACATTAACTGAAATTATTTACAGTAAGTTTTTATTATGGCGAAGTAAATTTATTTCTCTTCTAAAGCTAGCTCTAAGTTCAGAACAAGTATCGTAATAACGTATTGGACATTTTTAATGTAGCGATGGTTTCAAAGAAGTCTTTGTTCCACGCAAAAAAATAACAAATAATTTCGAAATCAACGAATAGAGTATTATTATTATTTTTTTTTTAAGTAGTTATTATTGAGAAACCTTCTTTATCACCAATATCTCACAATAAATTTATTGTACTATGGAAATGGATCCAATAACGGAGTGTTTCTTTAAATTAATTTAAGAACCTCGAAGTAATACGTTTAATAACCTGATGAGGAAAGTTACAGTTAAAGCTCTGAATCGTAGAATCAAGTAGCGACACGTCCGCCATCTTGAGGCTAAACAATGCTTTCTCCCTATGTCTCGTATGGTAAAGTAGCGTGTTTTGCTTCTTGATTATGGTTTCTTATTAACTCCATAGTCAAGAAACGAAACACATTACTTCACTATAGCAGACATAGGAAGCCCCAAGATGGCGGACGTGTGGTTACCGCGGAGTAGGAAGAAGGAGAGAAATGTCCTACGGGGATTGCTAGTGTAAAAGTGGCAACGATTGTTCACTTTTTCCAGAGAGCGCTGTATGTGCACCGCTCCCGACAATCGCAGCAGATCAATGTAAATTATGGTAAGTTTCTCGTTTTTTTAGAGGCAGCTATTAAGGCTGCTCTTCAGTGGGAAGAAAAACGATGTCGCTTGAAAATGGGCCTTTTCTTTAAACGAAAGCAGTGTACATCAGTGAAATGATTGACACTTCAACAGCCAATAGAAACGAACGGTGACCGATGAAAGTGTGGATCATGTGACCTGTCACATTTTGCAGGGGGGACAGACCGGACGCTCCCCCTGCTGTGCAAGTCAAGGGAGGTATAGTTTCGGCGAAATGAAACCGCAGCTTTTTACAGACCCTTTCCAAGGAAACTCTAGTTCTTTCCCCTCTTGAGTCTTGACTACATAAGTAAAAGAAAAATAACTCAATGTAAAAGGCGCGAAATTTTACATTGCCGCGCATTTTGCAATCCTACTTGTGATATTAATTTATTTGTATTCGCGCTAAAATTAATTTTGAAACAAAGATTTTTTTCCCCCATTAATACGGTTTCAGATCTCATCTAGG
This sequence comes from Uloborus diversus, assembly GCF_026930045.1. Lineage (NCBI taxonomy): Eukaryota > Metazoa > Arthropoda > Arachnida > Araneae > Uloboridae > Uloborus > Uloborus diversus. The sequence continues at coordinate 138,733,967 of NC_072737.1, forward strand.
AAAAATTAACGAATGAATGAATATTTGCAATAAATAAATTCATAAATTCGTTTTATTTTTAGAAAAATGTTCGTTATTGAAAATTGATGATTTCAAAAAAGGAAGGAAAAAAAAAGATAGCCTGCATGACCACACTGAATTTTAACGAAATGAACTCCAAATTCTAACCAAAAAATATTCTTTAAAAAATGGATGATTCCTACTTAATATATTTGAAAAATCGAGTGCCGAATAAAACTGGGGACTAAGCTGGGGAATAAAAACTGGAGACGCCTTATCGGTTGGCGAAATTTTTTCGCTTCCTCTGCCTGTTTGCCACTCTCCCCAACCCCATCCAAGTTGCCAGAAAACATTCTTCTTAAAAATGAAACTAGATCCTCTTTGCATAGTTAATACTTGATTGTACAATAAACATTAATGCCACTAATTAGTTACATTTAACCTTTATTTGAACTGATAATATTTATATTTTAGTGCTAAATTAAATACTACTTTGTTGGTTAGTTATCTGTTTTACAAATGCAGTGGCGAATTAGAAAAAAATGTGACTACTATAATTGCCTTTTCTCACCACTGGTGACCAGAAAATTCCCCTAATCTTTATCTTTGAATCCTTTTCTTTTTGAAAAAATATTTATTTATTTATCTAATTTTATATGTAGACGAGAAGGCTACGATAGCATTTCTCAATGGGTTGTTATGGTGAAAGTTCTTTCAAATTGAGCATAACAACGGCAAAGTCGCGGACGGCTACGGATAAGGATTTCCTGAATTTGAAAAATTAAAGATTTTTCTGTGATCTTTGTTTGTATGCAGGGGTGCTCACCCTGCTCCAAGCTCAAAGGCAAAAATCACTTTTTCCCCCCACTCTCAATGTTTGTAAACTATCTTGCGTTGAAATTTTAGAATAAAACTAAACCTAGCACTTTTAGAGTTTCAGATTCCCAGTTACTAAATTCGGCAAAATACATGAGGTATTACATACACTATATGACCAAAAGTATTGGGACACTTTCAAAAATTCACAATTTTTACGGATTTCTCGAGAAATAAAAGACCAATTGCTCTCTGCTCTGTAATTTTTTTTCTCATGAAAAGTATACTCCAGACGTCAAATCCAATAACAATTAAGTCTGCTATTCATTTAGGGGACCAGCAACAAATAATCCGTTCTATCATGAATCACTCTGTAACGATGGCAGGAAAGTGTTGCCAGTTTGCTAACAATCCCTTACCATTCGTCGCCTATCCTAGAATTATAGAAATTCGGCTCATTAGATCGCTGATAACTTTTTAAAATTTAAAGAAATTGCGGGTGGAATTTTTTTCATGGATTGTAGGATGTATCTGAGCTTTGAATTATGAACGTTATAAATTGCTATCTTTCGTGCATGCGCAGTGAAAAATTAATAGCTTTAATTGTTCATATTTCATCAAATTTTCAATATTTTAACTTAAAATTTTATTATTATGTTTCTCTAAAATGCTGTCAAATATTCTAAAAGTTTAGTAACGTTTGACGAAGTACTCTGCGTAATATGAGGCGAAAACCGTCAAAATTTTTTTGCATTTTCGGAAGAAAATGCTTATATTTCCGATGGGTATAAGAGATATTTTCACAAAAATATAAAAATAAGTTTTTGATAGATTTTTAACTCATTTCTGAAAATTATAGCTTATTCCCAGCAATTTGCAATGAAAAAATGATCAAAAAAACTTTTTTTCCTCAATTTGTTGTCGGTCCCCTAAATGAATAGCAGACTTAATTTTTATTGGAAAATGACAACTAGAGTATACATTTTATGCGAAACAAATTTATAGAGCAATTGGTCTATTATTTCTCGAGAAAATCCCTAAAAATGTGAATTTTTGAAAGTGTCCCAATGCTTTTGGTCATATAGTGTATATAGTGCTTCTACTTCAACACATTGAGTTTTTATTAAAATTTCCTAATAAGTCTTGTGAGTGTCTGATCCTCGTTAGTTGTCATAATAAATATTAAGGGTTGTCCTTTTTCTCAGGAGGCACGAAAATATTACCTACATGTATATCTGCCTGAAAAAAAAAAAAAAAACCTCGAAATACTTAGGTGAAAAAAAATCTCAACGCCTCGCTCTGCCAGATTTTAAAGTTTTTATCGCTCTGCCTCGTTTTCATGCATCTTGCATTTAATGAATCAATAATAAAAAATAAAAAAAGGGCAAGAAACAGATTTGCAGGAAATACATAAAGTTAAAACAAAAATGAAAATGAACAGCTTACATTTAGGAAAGCAATTATAAGTACAAGTAAGGGTTCACAATTTAAAAAGAAAAAAAAAATCAAGACAAACTTTTTCTTTTTAAGTTCTGTGTTACGCACTTCTGTGCCGAAAAATTATCGTATCGTGTCTTCAGTCACAGAATAAAATGAATGTTCTAATCAAATGATTATCAAGTAATTTTTCATTCGTATAGAACAAAAATCTTTTTTGAGATCCCACATTTTCTATTCTATGGACTCCTAATTCCTAATAATATGTAAATACAGCGAGAGAAAGGATTTAGCTTCTTGTTTAGGAGAGGGAACCATTTCTATATTTAATTAACATGATCTTTATCGTAAGCATACTATTTACTCAGAAATACTCCCTATTTTCCCAAGCACTCTGTTTGGGGGCTATGCCTTTTAATTTTCACGAAAATAAAATTTTCAAAATGCACTTTTAGACGAACTCTGGTAGTATTTGGAAGTAAGTAAGAGGTCCTGTGATCTTCCACCAGCAAATTTTTGAACTTGAAACGCCAAAAACACAATTTCAGGTTCTTCAATTTATGTTAGGAAACGGGGAGTTCGGAAGCTTTCCCCGGAATTTTTCGAAATAGTCTTAAAACGCAGTCTTAGTGTGATGTTGGGGGGAGGCAAAATTTTCAAAGTGTTATAAACATGATTGTAGGCCATTTTTAGTAACGTTGGGGGGCATTCAGGTTTTTGAAATCAAAGTTCCAAAAATGCAATTTTAGACGACTTTTTTTTTTTATGGTCAAAGAAGGACTTTTCAGAAACTCCCTTCCCGAAATTTTTGAAATTAAAGCATAAAAACGAAATTTAAGACGATCTTTAATGATGTTTTTTGAAGGGAGGGGGGGGGGGGTGCTTATGTGGCCTGAAAACCTTTATGCCTGTAATTAATTTTTTCTACATTGTATTAAAATGCTGATCTAGCTTCTGAGAATGAAAATAGAAAACAGTGAAAACTTGTAACCTTCATTCTATATTGTTCACATCTTAGTTAGCTTTGTCAGCAACATAAGGCTGAAAACGTCCATTAAAACTAATACATACAATGCTTAGTAATTCTACCACGGTGTGTTTTTTTATATTAACCGAATCATATTAAATTGCTAATATGTTTTTCATGATTTTTCTATGTATTTAATGAGTATGTTGGTGTACGGAATGTTTTCCGCAACTGAATAAATGTTTTTGAAAAGTATTTTTATTCTCCAAAAATACAGCTTCCAAATTCTTATAAAGATTTTAAAAAAAAAAAAAAACTTATTTCTATTGTGAAAACTTTCTGAAGACATCAGAAAGCCTTCTGTATTTTTGTTTTCTTGTCAGTCTTGAATGTCGGTATTAGTAATCTGGAAATTTTGTATTTGGATGAAATTTTGCTTTTTAATTTCATCCACATTGATGTTTTTTTCCTGAAATGTAATTTTACACTCCCCCCCCCCTTTTAAAAGTAAAATCTACTTAAGTTAAACATTGATGAACACAAACGATTAGTAACCATGGCGACGAAAATTTGACTTGTTAGTAAATATTAAAACAGCGAGCTAGAGTTATTCTTGTCATCATGACAATCTGAAAAATCAGAGCAACATCAGCTTTGTTCAAGTAAGGATAATAAGCATTCGCAATTGCTCAAAAAAAAAAAAAAAAAAAAAAAAAAAAAAAAAAAAAAAAAAAACTTATTTTTTTCTGGAAGAATAAATATTGTCCTGAATTTAGTAGTTTTCCAAAAATGATAGCACTGTTGGAGAAATAATATTTAAGCAACGTTACTTCAAAAAATATAAAACATGTTTTTTAAATTGTAAATACTATTTGTACAAGCTTGATTCGCTCTGAAAAGTATGGAATAACAGAAGTACATGATTGCTTGATTAAAACACTCAAAACCTGCAGTTAATCACAATATCCATATGTTTAAGCTATTTCCAAAACAGCTAATTAAAAATAAGTGTTTTAACTTTTTTTTTTTCATTGTTTCTGGCAATAAATAAAAATTTGGGGTAAAACGCAGGAATTATGACACAAAATGTAAGCTAGGAAATAGTCTTTAATAAAAATAAAATTAACCACGGTTCGCATTGTTGCGCTGGAAAATAAAAATTATGCTATTTTGTTTCTCACGTAATGTTTTAAAAACGGTATAAATATCGTACATGTCTTAAAAGAAGGAGTAATATTGCGACCCCATAAGAAACGTTTCACGATTCTATTTGGGGGTCAAATTATGCATCGTTTTCCTCCTTAGGAATTTCCTAAAGAGAAATACAGTAAAATCCTATTACAACGCATACTAATGCAACGAAATACTTGTTTCAACCAAATAAATTTCCAATCCAGATTCCGAAATTCGATGGATTTTACTGTATATTATGAATTACATGTTCAATGTGTATCTACCTTCTAAAGAAATTTGACGAGTCTGGCTTTTAAAGACACAAATAATTTTCAAAAACGTTTGTTGAGCTGTGGAAAGCACTTTATGTGTGTACCAGTAGTAACATAAAACACATGTAAAAACGATGCAAAATACCTAGTATCTGGAATACGATTTAATCTATATATAAAAATATTTTTCTACTGGAAGGGAAAAATGTCAACTTTTCGCATTCGACAGCATTGTAACAATGTTCATTATATTGTAAATAAACAATTTGACTCAGAAATATTCCTTTCAAATCTATTTCTTTTCAAACCACAAATTTGAAAAAAAGCAAATGTTGCTAATTTAACAGCTAATAGCACGCATCTACATGGATTCACTTTCAAAAGCACTTGATTCTTCACGAAAGCCTTAGGAAAAGAGGAAAGAAGAAAGGACGTCCAGCGAAGGTCATTGAGGGGAACTAATGAGAGGGTAATAAATCTTACACCCCATTAGCGTTTACCCCTCAAAAAGGGGAGGTTACTATTCTAGGGCGGGGCAAATGCAAAAAGTGAACGTATTTTGAAATTTTTTTCAATAGTTAGAACATGATATTTGTTAAAAAAAATGGTCGCATTATTTCAAACAAGATCTCAAAAGAGAGCTGGAAATATTTTGCGTGTCAGGGCGTTCTTAAAATTTTGATAGCACGAGTTGCAGATGTTTTACAGAGCGAAATGTCCAACAGTACCTCGTTTTCGAAGAAATTCATTTTTTCTCGAATTTTAAAAAATCGGAGAATGGACACATCAAAAAAGTAAAAACTAAAAGAAACAGACATGGTCTTGAAAAATACTCAGAAAAAAAAACGGATCCGAAAACTTTACAGGAATTTGTAAAACAAGCTCCAACTTTCCCCCCCGTAGGTTAACATTAGATCCGAATCTTTCAGACTCTCAGTGAAGAGCACCCTTAAAGCAAAGAAAGAAAAAAACTACTGGAAATTGGTTGTAATAAGGGGACAATATAGAGAACGATGTACGGCTTTCGTCTACAGGAAGTTAGCGCAGTATTTTGATGAAAAAATTTATTTTATTTTTCATCACCAACTTGCCGAATTCATGAATTTAGTCACTGCTTAGACATAATTGTTATCATTATTTTTTTATTATTATTGCATATTTTTCTACAACCAAATCGAAAAAAAATCGGGAAACCTTTTTCATTTAAAAAATACATGTACAAAAAGAGTAAATTGTAATTTTCAAAAACATGATTAATTTCAACAGAAAACCCCACAAACTATCTCAAAAAAGCGTTCCAAGGTATAATTTTTTGAATGAGTAAGGTTTCTCGATTTTTTTTCCATTTGGTTGTCAAAAAAAATGCAATAATAAAAAAATGATACCAATTCTGTTTAAGTAGTGAGTAAATTATTATAATCAATATCAGCTTGAAGTTAAGTAAATAAAACATTAACAATTATTTTTATCTGTTAAAGGTCGTGAAAGCAAAAAATTATTTCGCTTTAATTAGTTCTCGAAACATGTCACGAAATTTACAACTAATTAAAAAAAGTATTTACGTAATTAATTCTATTACATTCTCATTTCGTCAATTATTTACAGGAATAGAAACATTCCATCTCGTAAAAAATAAAACATCGCACAGCGCAATATTAATAGCAGACGAATTCGGAAAGTTGGTGATGAAAAATAAAATAAATTTTTCCATCAAATACTGCGCTAACTTCCTGTGAACGAAAGCCGTACATCGTCGACTATATTGGCACCTTATTACAACCAATTTCCAGTAGTTTTTTTCTATTTTTTTTGCTTTAATAGCTGCTTCTTAAAAAATGAGAAACTTAGCATCATTTACATTGATCTACTGCGATTGTCGGGAGCGGTGCACATACAGCGCCCTCTGGAAAAAGTGATCGAACGTTGCCACTTCTACATAGTAAAGATTTATCTCCTCCCCTTTAACCTCCCTGGTGGTTACTTAAGCCATGATCTAAGGCATAAGTTACAGAAACCCAGTGCGCAAATACGTCAGATTATCTGAACAACTGAGTTAAATAATGTAACTGGAGTAACATTTGGTATACAGTTTACTGTTCTACGAGTTTTGCAGTTAGGAAAAGGCACAATTCAATCAAGAATCCAAAAGTTATCTTCCCGAAAGACAATGCACTTCGCCGATAGACAAGAGGTAAAATAAAATTAAATTTCAACTTTCTTTTCTGCACTGTAAAAAAAATTCGGAAACGTTTCTGAGTATATCGTGCAGCTGCGGTTCATGAAATTTTCAAAAACGTTTCTGAGTATTTCGGAATCCTCTTTCTGTAATGTCCAGAAACGTGTCTGAGTATTTCGGAATCCTCTTTCTATAATTTCCAGAAATGTTTCTGAGTATTTTGGAATCCTCTTTCTGTAATTTTCAGAAACGTTTCTGAGTATTTCGGAATCCTCTTTCCGTAATTTCCAGAAATGTTTCTGAGTATTCTGTGCAGCTGTGGTTCATGAAAGTTTCGAAAACGTTTCCGAGTATTTCGGAATTCTCCAAACGATTTTCAAAAACGTTTCTGAGAATTTCGGAATCCTTTTTCCGTGATTTTTTCTAAAAAATAATTCTTTACTATAGTATTGCATGCCATATTAGTTTCAATTTTTTCATATCTAAGAGCAATGAAACAAGCAATTTTAGAATCATTCGTGGATTTTTTTTTTTCTGAATTTCTAATGACAAATAGCATGGTTAACAGCATAACATATGCACAGTTATAAATTTTTGAAAATTTATGAAATAATATAGTAGTTTCATTCATAATCACAAAATCGTCGGGGGAGGGAAGGGGAGTACTTTCTCAAAAGTGGGATTGTTTGTTAAACACTATTAAACTTCAGTTTTTCTCTCAATATTTTCAAGACAAAATTATCAACATATTGTATTTTTAATGCAGAACTTAAAAACATATCTTGTATCAAACTTGATAGCTTTTATTTTCGGATATAATTTGACAGAACTTACCTACACTTTGCGTTCCGAAATTCGTTCACATCAAGTCAATTTCTTTGACGAACAAAGTGCACCAAAAAGTACCAACAGAGAAATTGATGAATTTAAATATGACACCAAAGTCCCCCTGCTGGAACCATTCGGGTTTATTCTTCTGTTCTTGCCCTTTTCCAGTTTATCACAAATATAGATACTTAATCAAAATAGGTTACTGATTTTATTTTTAGAGTGTGCGCAAAATGCATTATATATTTTATTTATTAAAACATTGAACTCTATTACATGATTATTCCATTTCATATATACGAGAGTCCCCCCCCCCATAAAAGTGATGGTGCACCCATAAAATGATATAAAGCGCCCCCCCCTTAAAAAAAGCAACCCCTTGAAAATGTCAATGGCAAAGTCTGCGTGGTGAACGCCCCTCGTCTTCTCCCCATATGTGCATTGCATATTAATAACATAGTATTTAAAAAATGATCACTTTTAAAACGATGACATGAAATAATATTCCTTTTTATTTCGGCATGTAAATGCAGCTGTTCCATTTTTGCCACTGACTCATTCCTCCTAACTGTCCTACATTAAACTAGTATATCCAGGTAGGAAATGTTATTTTCCGAACAACTAATGTCAAGCAATTTTTTTCATTGTTAACCACATTTAACAAAACGAATAAGCAGATGAATTAATTGCATAACTATGTTCTTACTAATAGATAAAATGGTCATTTTCTAATAGTATAAATATTTTTAAATGAATGAATAAATTATAATAAAAAAAAGATAAATAATACTGGCACATCTTTTGTGAAGCATATTACAATACTAGAAAATATTTGCATTACCATATTTTTAATGAATTAAACAATTGATTTTTTTTTCTTTTTGAACCAAAATGTATGTACATCCAAGTGTTTCGAAATAACTTTTCTGTGATTGCTTCTCAAATATAAATCTTATTTCTTTTGCGTAATTAATCAGTTTGAGTTGGTTACAACAAATAGTACACCGCGCACATAGGTATGTAGGATAACTTTAAATTAATTCGATAAACCCAAAAACAGTTACAATTGGAGCCTCATCAAATGCAAATCAACAAAAATATAAATGTATATAACAACATGTTTTAAAATATTCTTTAATACTTACAAGTGAACATGAGCGGAAGAAAATCTAAGTACCTCCATTACAACTGAATAAGTAATCCAAAAGGTATCGTTTCATTAAGTACAAACACGGGTGTTGAAACTATTCACGCTTGAACACACAATATATATCTAATTACGGTCGCATTGGAAATTGTAAAGAAGCAAATGGTTATTAACTAACTTAATAGCTGCGTACATCGTCTAAAAAATCAAGGGCAGTCCAAAATGCGAAGGCGTAAAATTAGTTTCGACACATTTTACTACTCTCTAGACATGAAATAACACGCGATCCAATGCTAAACAGTTGCTGACTGCAGCAACCATAGATAAGAAAAAAAAAAAGTTCTCGTTATTTCCGACTCATTGGCGCCCGTGTTGGAAGGATGAAATAGGTTTCGAAGCCTTGCGTCATCACTTCCGCTTCTAGATTTCTTGAAATAACAAAAAGCTTTCTGAATATTGAGGAGTTCGCAATTGGATGAAGGATTCCTACTATTTCAGAAACGTTTCTGATATATCTAGAAACGTTTCCGAAATTTGTTACAGTGTGTTAACTCATGGATGCCGAAATCATGGGCTTCATGTAGTTGCTTAAACTATTGAGCATTGGAGTATCGGTTCAAGTAAAGCATTTTACATGAAGTAATTACACGTGTTTGTTGCTCTTAAACTCGTTCGAAGTTTGTTATTTGAACTCTGAATGAATTTTAGTTTATTAATGCAATATTTGGAAGGAAAGTTTTGTTCTTCATGATATGCCTTATTTTATACATATATATATATAAATGGAAACATGAATGATAATGAAAAAAAGGTTTGAAATTCCTTAATGTGAGCGAAGTTTCTTCGACTCTTTGGTAATAGTAACATACGAAAACGACCGATTTATCGCTCCCCAGTTTTTTATATAATTCAGTGCGCTATGTTGTGTTACATAATGTACTTGTATGTGTTATATAATTCAGTCAACTTACGCTCTGCAGTGCCGTGTACGATGTATTTTTCACTATTATTCTTCTATATTGCTTTTGATTTTTGTTAGTTAGTAAAACATATTTCAACTATTTAAATTTGTTATTAACTTTTGAATCATTTGTGAATGGTTTCAGTTTCTTATTACTTTAGTTGGATTTTTTTTTAAAAAATAATTATTAGAAATGCACGTCATAATTAACTTCTAACGAAATATTTTCTCACATCAAGTTTCATATCTAACTTCATTTTGAACATTGTATTAGAACTCGACTGTATGTCATTTCTCATGAAGTAATTGACGAGATGTCTCCGCCGAACTCTGATCATTATTTTTCTTCAAACTGTAGAAGTTGCTTAAAAGATCCAAAAAGATAGAGATTGAATTGAAATGAATTGAAAAATTTTAAACAAATCAAAGAGTAGGCAGGAAGACCTTTTTGTCTAATCGGTCCACGGTCCCTCCTTCGCTTTGGAGTTTGCTCTACTTAAATTTTAAGAAATGGCACCTACGAACCCATTTTCTAAATACAGCAGGAGAGACTCTCTAAATGTCTTTAAAGAAACTTGTCGTCGAAGTGGCGTTGCCTTTGCCTTCCAGTTTCAAGTGCGTACCACAATTAGATGCGTTTTTTGCCGTGGGCTAAATGAGTTTAAAGTGAAGTCCAACATTCTGCCAAAGTAGGCAAGGAAATCAGATACTCAGATAATTTCGAGGCGACTGGAACAATTACGACGCGCCAGAAATATTTCCTTTTTCGTTATGGAAACGTGACATATTGGGAGTTTCCTCGCCGCAGAGCTCACTGGGAATGTCACAATTCATTATCGCAATCTGAAAGCCGCAGGAAAATTTTAGGAAATTTCCGTTTGGCAACGTCAGCATTATCGTTCGCGGGCCTTTCATTTGCTAACAACCTGAGCCGTTCGAAAGCCTCCGGGCGCTATTTTGCCGTTTTCAGAAAACGGTTCTAAAGTATTCTTTTGTGGCTCGGTCATAAAATGATGCTGTCTTCATTCGGAAGAGCGAGAAAGAAGACTGAAAAAAAGAAGAAATAATAATGGCAATAATAAAAGGGCTGAGGAAGTTCAGAGAATTCTTTGCGTCTCACACGTCACCAGCTTTAATTATATTAATTAGAATGAAAGTTTCACTTTATAAAAGCTTTTTAAATGGCGGCTGTGGAAATGAAACAAGCCTTGCAGAAAATAACCGTTTTCGACTCCCAACACCTAATTAACCCCATTGTCTTCATTAAATAAACACGTTTAAAGTCGGATTTAAAGAGCGAACAGTTGCAGAGTTATTCCTGCGCGTTGGAGGAAAAAAAAAATCATCGTTCCTTTACGAAATTCTTTCACCTCCATGCAGTTAGTCTCGTCTTTTGTTTCATTTTTCAGCGCAATTTAATCAACAATTCTGAGTCTATCAAAGATCAAGAACTTTTGTTTGAGAAAAAATGTATGACAAAGCTGAATTGCTTTGTTTCTTGCAAAATAGATAAATGTATCCTCTTGATTGACTTTTTGAAAATATTTCTTCGTTTTGTTTCACTTCTTGATTAAAAAATGGTGTTTTCCAGTTTTGTTCATCATTTTTTTTCTAATGAAATGTATGCTATTCTTTCAAATTTTACTTAAAACAGATCTGCGAACTTTTCCGAACTAGTGTTTAAAAATATGCTGTTATCTCTTAGTAAACCAAATATATTGTGTTCCTTTTCCTGAAACGTGTGATATTTTCAACCAATTTTTTTCCAAAATTTTTCATACTTCAATGTATGAAATTTTTTTAATTAGTTTTAACCATTATAAGTTAAAATTTCAATATTTGTCTTCTTTCGATCGTTTTCCCCTTAATTTGACCAAATAACATCAAAGCATCATCTTTTGTCAGTATTTAAAAAAAAAGCAATTATATAATATTATCATTTCAAAAAGTAGATGTTTTGCAATTCAAAAAAAAAAAAAAAAAAAAGATTTTGAAATGAAAACAAAAACTTTTCACGTATCAATCTTTAAAGATATATTTTTGTTTCTATCATCTGATGAACTAATGGACATTTTTTCTCTCTTCATTCATGCAACGTATTTATACTAGAAATTATTGTTTACACTTTAAAACTAAAATCAATATTTTTTATATATAGGTACAAGAGGTATGCGTTGATTATTCTATGGTAAATACAATGTATCAAAGAATACATAATGGGGTTGTTTCCTTCCAAAGTGTGTTTCCAGTCAAAAGTACTACTTTTGGTCACTGAAATTGATAGAATGAGTAAAAAAAATAACATAGACCCAGAAATTTTTTTCATTTTCTCAACAGTTATTTTTTAATTAACTTTTTTAAATGTCCGATTTTGAAAACAAAGCGTGGTCTTGATGACGTCACAAATGATGCTCTGTGGCGTATCTTTCCACCGCATTTTCACGTTATGATAATCAAGAAGCGAATTTAAATTGCGCTCTAAGTTTGCTATCAACCATATCGTTGCCAAAATACACGTGAGTAAAGATGCAAATTAAATATTTTGCTCTTTGAATGGCATTTCATCATTTGTTACGTCAACGACAGAAGTGCAAACAATGAAAGCGCACCGATTTAAGTATTTTTTTAAAAATAGTAAACTTAAACAAATTATTTTAAAAAATGTCAGATCCTATGTTTTTCAGCATGCTCTTTCAGAAAAAAATACTTTTAAAATTTTGCAAACGACCCCATTCTGGAAATTCTTCAAAGTGCATCGCGCTCAAAGAGAAAAACTAAATAGGGCGTTTGAGTTCTTCAGTAAACTCCCGGTTATCCGCGAGTCAATTAACAATCAGGAAAATGTATTTTCGTAGCAAGAAGCAAAAACCAATGGTGATTTTTTCCCGGAAAATTGTCAAATTTATAGGTTTTTCTGTTTTATTTACTTATTGATTATGTTTATTTTTTGACCTTTCTTCATTGTACAATGTTCATGCACTTGTTCTTTATCGATGTTCAGTTTTGTTGTGCAAAAATATAAAACATTTGCACTGTAATGCATTTGTTCTCAATGTGCAAAATGAAGGGTGTCCTGAAAAAGACTGACTGTTTTCAAAAATGTATAACAATAAAATGGTTCATGACAAAAGAATAATTTTTGTAGAAAATTCATCTGGTGAGCCGTAAGTTTTGTCCCCCAAAGTTCCAAAATTTAGTTCAAGAATTTTCCAATAGATAGCGCTGCAGATTGTAAGATGGTAAATCAAAGAAAGACAGAAAATTACGTCATAGTTTTTCGAAGAATACTTTTAATAAACAAAATTACACAACAATATTTTCAAACTGCCCGCCGCCAGCTGCAACCACACGTCGCAATTGGAGGGAAAATCGATGAATTCCAATAATTATTTTTTGACTTTTAGGCTTACCACCTGCAGCGCCATCTATTGTAAAAAATTTGAACTAAAATTTGGAACTCTGGGGGACGAAACTTACGGCCCAACATGTGAATTTTCTGCAAAAATTATTTCTTTATCATTATCCAATTTCTTGTTGTACATTTTTGAAAACAGTCAGTCTTTTTCAGGACACTTTGTATGTATTATGTATCAATATAGCCATGTTTTTGTGGAAGCATATTTTTTACCGTAGTTGTCCCTCGTTTTAGCCTTCTTGCGATTTATCCGCGGTTTTTCTTATACTCAATTTCGCGGATAATCGCGGGTTTACTGTATCATCAACCAGGGGCAGACTGTGTCTCGCAAGAGGGCGCCAACCTTAACTCCCAGAGGGCGCACTTCGGGAGCGCTGAGGTTCAAAGGCGGGAAAAAAAAGGCGCACAGGTTTAAGGATATAAAAATAATTCTAATAGTAAATAAATAAAAGATAAAAGAAGGAGCACTGATTCAAGGGCACAAAAAAATATTAACCTGAATTCTGAAATTTTGAATTCAAATTATGTTTTTCGCAATCACGAGTTGCAACAGGACCCTGCTCATTGGGGGCTATTGTTTCTAGAAACGGCTCCTGTCCCCCCAAGCCTGCCCCTCCTCCTAGACGGTTACGTGTGTATAGTTGTGTATGTGTGTGCAGGCGTGTGTGTGTGTGTGTGTGTAGGCGCGCGTGCGTGCGTGCATGGTAGGCTTGTGTGTGTGCGTAGACCTGTGTGTATGCACGTAGACGTGTGTGTATGTGTGTAAAGGCTTGTGTATATGAGCTTGTGCGCGTGTGTGCGTGTGTGTGTGTATGAGCATGAGCGTGCGTGTGTGTAGGACATGGACGTTACTGACCAGGAGAAATAGATTCCAGGAGGCAGTGCTCGGAGCCACGCCTGCAGAGGACGGTGGGCGGTGGTGCTGCAGAGGCACCTGGTTCAAGCTGAAAAAGGCACGGACATCAAAGACGGTCAAGTGAGAACAATAAGCAATCGTGATTGTCCAAAAAACGAAGGCGCACAGATTTGAGAGGGGAAATGTCGCACCAGATCACGGACCAACGCCCCTGATCATAACTCTTATCATACATGGAATAATATTAATAATTTCTGCACATGCTTTATCCCTTTCAGACGTGGCATCCGGTATACCGGACATGAACTTTAAACAGCTGCTAATCATTTATTAATTGAATAAATTACTCGATTTTTTCGTAGTTGACTACCGTCTGCTTATTATTATCTGTACAAGAATTATTCATTTTGGGATTGACAACATAAAGAAATAGGGGTTGGGAGAGAGAGAGAGAGAGAATGGGATTGGCTCATTTTCCCAACCACGGATTCTCGTCGCAAAAGCGATTATTTTTTTATGACTTCAAAAAATATAAAAAATCTTATATTAATCATTTCAAATGCTTATATTATGTTTTATTATTGTTTGGAGAATATTTTACAACAAGTTTGATGTTTCATCGTTTTATTATCTGAAATATGTATTTCTATAACATATGCCCGGATTACTGGTTGTGACATAACTCTTTTAATTCCTCACCTATAAACTTGAAATTTTGCCTATAAAGATACTCATTACCATAGTAGACTGTGTACCAAATAAAACCTTTTGGATAAGTATTTCAAAATTCCGTTTGAAAGGGTTTTAAGATTTTTTTTTTTCTCTTCTTAACAGTGGATGTGATGGTCGCAAACACCAGCGTGGATATTTCGGATGATTTTAGTGCACCCTGTTTACATCATAATGCTATATCAGAGCGTGGAAAAGAGATTGAATTCCACATTTTGGTAAGTACATTCTAGATAACCTTAATATTTTAAATGAATCACTTCCCAAACTTTTTTTCCCCGATTTTACATGTTATATACTTGGAGCTTGATTGAGTTACCCATTACGAGACTCTCTTACATCTGGAAATAATATTACTTCTAAAAATTTAGTTATTTTATAAATTACTAGTGGTACCCGCACGGCTTTGCCCGTCGTTGAAAATTAAAAGGTCTTTTGGTTCGTTTGTATATTTACAAAAGATATATGATGAATTTCTCGCCTTGACTTGTCCATTTTACGGTTCCACGTTATGATAACTTGGTAATTTACTCGTCCATCTTATGATAATTTTGCTCGGGAAAATGTTCTTAAAATTGGAATAGAAAAAGAACAAAATCGAATTTTCGAAAAATCGCTTCGAGGTGCACACCCCATACTATAGACTAACCAAAGAATATAACCGTGTGCCAAATTTCATGAAAATCGGCCGAACGGTCTAGGCGCTATGCGCGTTACAGAGATCCAGACATCCAATGTAACATTGCAATTGAAAACCCGTCTATGAATAATACAAAATGTTTCTAAAAACATCTTTTAAATTAGTTTAATTGGGGGTTCTACTTTCAATAGGCATCCACTTTCACCTCCTTTTATAAATCAGGCAACTTTTACACCGTGGAGTCGGAGTGGGAGTGAGAATGTATTTTGGATAAAAGAAATAGCAGTCAAAGTTGCCAAGAAAAAGCAATAGGGTCGTTTCCGAAATTTTAAAAGTATTTTTTTCTGAAGGAGCATGGATAAAAAAATGGGATTTCACCACTTTTTAAATAATTTGACAAAGTTTAACTCTCTTTAACCATTATTTTAATCGGTGCACAGATTCAGTTTCATTTTTTTACGTTTCTGTACATGACATCACAGCTGATGAATGCCATTTACTGATGCCACTAGCGCAGAGCGCAATTTAATTCGCTTCTGAGTCATCATAACCTGGAAACGCGGTAGAGAGCAAGCGTAAACATTCAACGCGCGAGTGGAATGCGCACCAAAGTACATCACTTGTAACGCCATAAAGACCACGCCTTGTTTGAAAAGTCGAACATTTAAAAATAAAATAATAATAAAATGTTGGAAAATGAAATTTTCTGTGTTTTTTTTTTTTTTTGCTCATTCTATCAACTTTAGTGACTTTTGACTGAAGAAAACAACCCATATGGACTTCTAGCTTTTGTGGGACATAATGAAATTAAATTAAAACGAACTGCAAAATGATAATAATAATAATTTAAGAACTGACATACATATTTTTTTTTATTTATAGACTTGATTGAAATTTTCCTTTCAAAATTTGCAAATGGATGTTTTTGTGTTTTGGTTTGCTTAATTTATTGCTATCTTGCTAAATTTTAAGTTTGTTCCATTAATTTTCAGTCCAAGAATAATAATAATGATAATAAAAATAATTTTTTAAATTTTTACTAGCATGTTGTTTTCCCTACTTTGCACCAATTCTAACTTGGAATTATATCTTGGAATCTAACTTGGACATCGCGAGAAATTAGCGAGATATCGCCAAACGAGCTTTACTTTTGGCGACTAATTTTTCACGCCAAATTTCGTGAAAAACAACCAAATACTGCAAAGTTTGTCGACATTTCGAGTTTAACAGATAACTCGAGAATTTACTGGAATATCCCAGTATTTTTTACGGGAGTATTAAGTACACATACACATTTTTGTGTGTGCATGCACACATTATTCAACAATGGGTGTTTAAATAAATAAAAATAATTAGGTGCATTTTTTGTTTATGTGTTTTAAATTTTAAATTCAATTCAACTGTCGCAGCTCGTGCTGATAAATTATCACCGAAGCGTCCATTCCTCTTCTACTTCACCCCGAGCCTATTACTCTTTCCGTGCCGTTGCTTTATGAGTGGCACACGACAAAAGAAACTGTCTTTTCTAAATATGTTCCTTCCGATCGCTTGTCCTGCATTATGTCTCCAACAGACATTTCAGTATTTTCCCATTTTCAAAGGCGAGCCAAGAGGAGGGGGGCGGGGGAGTTTTATGTTTACATATAGATACATTTCAGTCCCCTGAACTACGATAGCCATAAATATATAGAATTCTATTCCCCGTCTAGCTTCCAGCAGCGACCTTTTATAGTTTCTAATGCCTATTTCCTTCCGCGAATCTACGTCGTGCTAGCGGTTTTATTGGGCGGAAGTGGGCGATTTGGCTGCGGCGCGCGGAAGAATATCTGTCAAGATGGCCGACTCTTCTTAACAATAGAACACTGATATTTTCTTTCCTAGTTTCACTTTCCATGGTAAGGGAAAAAATTGTTGAAAAGATACGAATTTTATACATAACCATGCGTCATCGTGGCCATCTTCTAAGAAGTTTTCGTACTTTATTTTTATTTTTCCTACTTCTGGAGATGACGTACGAAAAATTGTATTCCTCCATTGAAGTTGTTTAAATTGCCAACATTGTCCGTTTGTACCACCGATGCAAGTTGATTTAAAGGACAGGCAGCGTTATCCCTTCCTCCTGCAGTTTCCCCCCAGAGGTTGTCATTTCTTTCTCAAAAATGGCTGCTTGTTTGCTTGACAGTCAAAGTATATAAGAGTGTCTCTCCACATTCTTCCAATGCTCTCTTAAATTTTTAGACTTTCAGTCTGAAATTGGCTTCTTTCTACAGCTTGTCTCTCTTTATTCGAATGATAACTTTTCACATTTTGTTATGTTTTTGATAGTCGAGAATTTTTTTCAAGATTCGAATCGTTCTGGGGGGGGGGGGGGGAGCCATCTTACCAGACAGCAGAGTGAAGTTGAAACATGTCTAGGCAGTGAACGAATTTTACATTGCATCAATACTTGAGCCAGGATTTACCTGCCAGTATTGGATAGGCTATTAAAAGTAAGCATGTGGGCAGTGAAAAGTTTTCTGTAACATATTTGAATGAAATACTTAGAATATAAAGACTTTATTATTGATGTTCGTTAATAATTACTTACCCTCCCTCCCCCCTCCCCCCACTAAGAAATATTATCTTTTTACGTAAGATGAGTAAGAAGTTCTTATCTTTTCAACGTTTTCTTATTGCAGTTTTTGAAAAAGCTATTTAAAATCGCCAACTTTAAAATATTGTTACAAATCCTGTAAATAGTAATTATTGTAGGAACGTAACCTGTAAATAGTTTCCCGTAATGAATATACAACCCCTTTTCATATGGCTAAAGTATACGACCCCTATTTCCTTTTTGTTCATTGATAAAATTTGATAACGGTCTATTACTTTACAGAAGCGTGTGGAATATTTGAGAAATTTCTTTTCGGTGTCTATATAAGCCGTTAGCGATGGATAAACAGTGGAGTTTCGATTCAGATTTCGAACTGAGAGTGTGTATTAGCTCTGTTTATAGCGAGGCATTTCGCTGTGTTGTTTTCGTATTTGGAAGTAAATACGTGTGTAAACGTTGAGTTTACGGTGTTGTGTGATAATTGCTTAATTACTGATGAATAATTTAGCAGTTGTTGACGATCTTTCCTGTACATAGTGTAAATAAATTTCCTGTGTTTTTATCAAGAACTGTGTTTTCATTTCAAGAAAGTGGAAGTCGCACCGAATCCGTTACAATTTGGCGCCCAACGTGGGGCTTCTTCTGGACTTTCTTGGAGTAAGTGTGACTTTGGACATTTTTTCATAAAGACTTCTTTTGAATTAGGACTTTATTTTTATGGTGATTACTCGCGCAATGGATGAACAATTAAAACAACTTCTTGACGCAATCACCTCTATGAAGAGTGATATGGCAGCTAATCAAGAACAATTAAAAAATAATATGGCGGCTAATCAAAATCAATTGAAAAGTGATTTAACGGTGCTGAAAAATGACCTAGTTTCTAACCAAGAGGAAATTAAAAACGACCTTACTTCGGTAAAGACTGTGATGGAAAATAAATTTAATGAGATAGAGCATGGAGTTGATGCTTTTGATGAAAAATTTGAAACAGTAGAAAACCGTATCGCAACAGTTGAGAATCATGTGGATGAGAAAATTAAAGACATGGAAAGGAGATTGGCGACCGCGGAAAGCAGCTCTGTACAGTTTGGCGCTCACCACATCGGTTGCTCGACCGTCCATTAAACTTGCCACATTTGATGGGAAAACTTCGTGGCAGGTTTACAAAACTCAATTCATGATAGTGGCGGAAGCGAACGGATGGGACTCTGCTACCAAGGCCTGTCATCTTGCAGCATCCCTGATAGGTGACGCAGCCGGACATTCTCCAGACCCTTCCGGACAGCCAGCGCCCCTCACATCTGCGTTGGAGCTTCGCTTCGGTGAGAAGTGCCAGAAAGATTTCAGTCGACTCCAGTTGAAGTCCCGTTTCCAGAAAACCGGGGAAACCCTGCAAGAGCTAGCGGCGGACATCGAGAGACTGTCTCATCTTGCTTTTTGCGGACTGTCCTGCGGATGTTCGAGACAACCCTGGCACTCAACTATTACATCGACGGGGTTCGAGATCCGGAAATCCAGAAAGCTCTACGGATGGCGGATGTCAAAGACCTGAATTCTGCTGTTGTGTATGCGATGAAGTTGGAGGCCGCCCAGCAAGCAACCCGTGTGGATCGCCATCCCCATCCGAACTCTGGAAGCTGATGAGTCTGATTCCAGGTCGTCCCACCTCGCTGAACTCGAGAGACAACTCGGTGACTTGGCAAGACATCTGAGCAGCATAACAGCCCAAAAGAAACAAGAGCAGAAGTGCTGGAAATGCGGTAGTGAAGGACACCTGCGAAGGAGTTGTCCGGCTCGCCAAGCTACGCGAGGGAAGGAAATCACCACCACCAGAGCTCTGCAGATTTCCTCTTCTAGTAGTGGCAGTGATGGACTTTTCATTTACGCCCATGTAAATGGGAATCCTTGCAAACTGATTGTCGACACTGGAGCCAATGTGACAATCGTTAGGACAGATGTGGCTCGTGAATTTTGGATTGAAACTGCTGTGGACATCGCCACGCGTAAGTCTCCAGACTGTGACAGGTGACAAAATCGAGATTGACGGTAAAGTGGACTTGGAAATAGTGTTTGGGAATGTCACCTACCATCATACGGCATTCGTCGCTAATATCACGGATCCCTTCATTCTCGGATTGGACTTTTTGAAGAAATATGACTTCACTCTCGTCTTCAAGACTAATGAGCTGCACTCGATGAGAGAAGACATAGCCGTTTTCCCTGCAGAAAGTGATGTAAAATCCGCTCATCAAATAATAGCCCAAACAGATTTATCGATTCCCTCAAGGTCAGAATCATTAATACCTGGCTCCATTGAAGAAAACCAATAGTTTTCGATTTGGACTCATTGAATATCCTAACCTAAGCAATAGCCTAAAAGGAGTGCTGGTAGCACTCTACGCTTGTGGACCTTTCTAAGGATGTAATTCCCGTGAGAGTCGCCAACGTGAGTGAAAGGCCAAGGAATATCCGGAAAGGTGAAGTGTTAGCAACTTGTACTCCAGTAAACTGCATCATTAGAAGAATCAATTCCCCCGAGACTGTGTCTTCCGAGTCCTTGACATCGAAGTTAATTGGGAGTGCGCCGTTATCGAAAGATCAAAGAACTGCTGCGGAACAATTGGTGGATGACTTCAAGCATCTGTTTTCATCTACATCGGAGGATGTTGGCCGTACGAATTGAACGCAGCATAGGATTTACACTGGAGAACACCCCCCTATTAAACAGCATCCAAGACGACTACCGTTCGCCAAGAAGGAAGAGGTTGAGACCCTCCTGAAAGAGATGAAGGAGAATGATGTAATCGAACCTTCTTCCAGTCCTTGGGCCTCTCCCATCGTCTTAGTCCGAAAGAAAGATGGCTCCACCAGATTTTGTGTCGATTACCGACGGCTGAATGAAATCACCAAGAAAGACAGTTACCCTCTTTCACGGATAGACGACACTTTGGACACTCTTTCCGGACACAAGTGGTTTTCGACCCTGGACTTGAAGAGCGGCTACTGGCAGGTTGAGATACACCCTGATGACCGAGAGAAGACAGCGTTTTACAACTGGACAAGGCTTATGTCAGTTTAAAGTGATGCCCTTCGGCCTCTGCCAATGCACCAGCTACGTTCGAGCGTCTTATGGAGACAGTGTTAAGAGGACTTTCCTACGAATCCTGTCTGGTCTACTTAGACGATATCATCATCGTGGGACGCAGTTTCGAAGAACATCTGGCAAATCTTAGGAAGGTGCTGCAAAAGCTTAAGGAAGCCAATCTGAAGTTAAGCCCGTCCAAATGTAATTTGTTCCGCCGGGAAGTGAACTACCTTGGTCACATCATCTCTTCTGAAGGTGTACAAACCGATCCAGAAAAGGTATCTGCAGTCAAGAGTTGGAGTCGTCCCGAAGACATCCATCAGCTGCAAAGTTTCCTGGGGCTCTGCACGTACTACAGGAAGTTTGTAAAGGGTTTTTCCAACATTGCACGACCTTTGCATAAGCTGACGGAGAGCAAGCAAAAGTTTGAATGGTCCAAAGAATGCGAAGATGCATTTCTACGACTGAAGGAGGCTTTAACATCAACGCCTATCTTCGTCTATCCTCAGCCTGAAAAATCCTTCATCCTGGACACTGATGCGAGCAACGAGGGCATCGGAGCTGTTTTATCCCAAGAAATTGACGGAAATGAACATGTCATCGCTTACTGGAGCAAATGCTTATCAAAGTCGGAGCGAAATTACTGCGTCAACAGAAAGGAGTTACTGGCCATAGTGAAAGCTGTAGAACACTTCCATCATTACCTCTACGGCCGAAAATTTCTGCTTCGGACAGATCATGCCTCATTAACTTGGCTTTTGAACTTCAAAAATCCGGAAGGCCAGATAGCCAGATGGATACAGCGGCTCCAGGAATATGACATGGAGATCAAGCATCGAAAAGGGTTATCTCACGGTAATGCTGACGCTTTATCAAGGAGACCCTGTCCTGAGAACTGCCACTATTGTTCCCGAATCGAGAAACAGTATGGAACGACTAGCCCTACCGCCTATCAGGTGACAGTGACTCCAACATCATTAGAACCTGATCCATGGAGTGATGACCAAGTTCGAAAAGATCAACTTGAAGACCCCGACATAAAACCAATTTTAGAGTTCATGGAAAGTGACAGTCGACGCCCTAGCTGGCAGGACGTTTCCATCTTCAGTCCTGCAACAAAAAGATACTGGGCTTTATGGAACTCACTCCATTTACGGAACGGCGTGCTACACCGGAAATGGGAATCTGACGACGGCAAGACATCTAGGTGGCAGTTACTACTTCCCCGATACAGGATTTCAGATGTTCTTAAAGAAATACATAGTAGTGCGACTGGAGGACATTTTGGTGTCTTGAAAATCCTCAATAAAGTTCGGGAGCGCTTCTTCTGGAGCAAGGCGAAGGATGACGTGGAGAAGTGGTGCCATTCTTGTGACGCCTGTTCTGCTCGTAAAGGACCGAAGAAAAGAAGCAGAGGGAAGCTACATCTGTACAACGTTGGAGCTCCTTTCGAACGAATTGGGATCGACATCCTGGGTCCTCTACCAAGAACTGCTGATGGGAACAAATACATTCTTGTTTCCATCGACTACTTCACCAAATGGCCGGAAGCATATCCCATTCCAGATCAAGAGGCTACCACCGTAGCAGAGACTCTAGTCCAGCATTGGATCTCGAGATACGGAACACCTTTGCAGATTCATTCCGATCAAGGGAGGAATTTCATCTCTGCTGTGTTTAAGGGCCTATGTCAAATTCTCGGAATTGAGAAAACTAGGACAACACCACTACACCCACAATCGGACGGCATGGTGGGGAGATTTAACTGCACAATCCTGAATAATCTCTCACTTATGGTATCCAGAAATCAACAGGATTGGGACAAGAAGCTACCTTTGTTCCTGCTGGCCTACCGCAGTGCTGTCCACGAGACTACCGGATTTGCCCCATCTCAGATGCTCTTCGGACGAGAGCTTCGGCTACCTTGTGATCTCGTCTTCGGTCGTCCTCCGGATGCGCCTTCATCGACTGAGGAGTACATCCAGGATCTCCAGGCCCGGTTGGAAGACGTTCATAATTTCGCACGAGAGCGAATCAACATCGCGGCGGAAAAGATGAAGACCCGATACGACACAAGGTCTACTGGACATGAATTCAACGAAGGCGACAAGGTTTGGTTATGGAATCCCATCCGACGGAAAGGTCTTTCACCCAAATTGCAGTCGCATTGGGATGGACCCTACAAAGTCCTTAACCGACTGAATGACGTCGTAGTGAGGATCCAAAAATCACCTAATGCAAAACCTAGGGTTGTACATTATGATCGGTTAGCCCCATACTATGGCCATAGTTCATGAGTATTACGTAAACAACCATGGTTGATAACATAAAAGATGTAGATAATTTTTGCTTTTAATGTTTAGTAATATTTCTTGTTATTATTGTGTTTTCTGTATCTGTTAGTTATTAATTAATGTGTATATTTGTAAACTTGTGATAGAAGTTTGGCACCCTTTCTGGGGATTGTACTGCCCGGGACGTACAGTTCTTGGGAAGGGGGCAATGTTACAAATCCTGTAAATAGTAATTATTGTAGGAACGTAACCTGTAAATAGTTTCCCGTAATGAATATGCAACCCCTTTTCATATGGCTAAAGTATACGACCCCTATTTCCTTTTTGTTCATTGATAAAATTTGATAACGGTCTATTGCTTTACAGAAGCGTGTGGAATATTTGAGAAATTTCTTTTCGGTGTCTATATAAGCCGTTAGCGATGGATAAACAGTGGAGTTTCGATTCAGATTTCGAACTGAGAGTGTGTATTAGCTCTGTTTATAGCGAGGCATTTCGCTGTGTTGTTTTCGTATTTGGAAGTAAATACGTGTGTAAACGTTGAGTTTACGGTGTTGTGTGATAATTGCTTAATTGCTGATGAATAATTTAGCAGTTGTTGACGATCTTTCCTGTACATAGTGTAAATAAATTTCCTGTGTTTTTATCAAGAACTGTGTTTTCATTTCAAGAAAGTGGAAGTCGCACCGAATCCGTTACAATATATTGAATTCATCCGCTACGTACCACTATATTTTCAATCATAGAGTTACAATGGAACTAGAGTGCACACTAAACTTTCAAATGTAACTTTTTCAGTGTCATTGTTAAAATAACGAGGACTTCTGTACAATTGTTTTTAAACACGCGTAATTCTCAGAATATGTTCTATGTTACTTAGTCTTCATTCAAAAAAGTTTAGTTTCGAGACTTACCACTATAGTGTGGTGATATGATTTTTTCTTTTATTCCAACTGACTCTAAACTATAGTTGGGGTAAACCTAACCTAGTAGCACCATAGTGCTGTAATTAGGATCTGCGTAGCCTTTACAATGCTGCCAGGTTAGTTTTCCACGATTATAGAAAGCAAAAAAGGCAATGGTATCAAAAGAGGAGTATAAAATGAAAAATGAACATAAAACAAATTGGAAGGATGAAAAGCATCAACAAAACTTTAGAACGAAAATTGCATTAATTATTGACTTAGAAATTTGATGTTTTTCACACTTTATGACCATTTATTGGGTTGCTACACCATCTTTTATTTACACCCTCAGCAAATAGGAAAATAAAAGCCTTATCTGTACTTCCTGTTTTGTTTTGTTTTGTTTTTTAAGACCTGTATAAAACTAAATTCAAGCACTTTCATGTACCAAGCACTAGTTTTTAATGACATAATGAAATTGTGCTTAACCACAAGGAAATGGCGAACAGCTCATCAGAAAGCTGCAGTTTTGCCCTCCTTGATGTGGAATAGCCATAACAGAACTAAAAGAAAAATATATCTGATTAAAAGAAGTGTTTTAGTGTTCATTTACTGATCAAACTTTCCTATTTTGCAAATGAGGAGAGAGAAAAAGCTAACAATAAGGAGGATTCATCAACAAACGTCATTAGACACTAACAAATAAATTAGGTATTTATTCTGTTCCACATAAGATTGTCCTAGAACTTTAACAGAAACAATTTTTTAACATCCGAGGTGCAATGATAGTCATCAAACATCATTTGGCAGTTTTCAATCTAGCTGATAATAGAATCAAAGAGTGAGCCACAAGTTGTGGGAAAATAACAACAAGCTCGTTTATCTGGCTTTTTTTTTTTTTTTTTTTTTGTACAAACAATTTTTAAACGTCATATGCGCAATGGCAGTCATCCACTCGTCGTTTGATAATTTTCAATCTGAAAGATCAAAGAGCTGGTTTGCAGGGTATGCCCGAAAGGAAGTCACAGTAAGCCATTGTGACCTTCCAAAAATTTCCGTATTTGGCAAATTTTGTCTGAGAATTCGTAAAATCATCATCATTCGGCAAAATATGGAGTTCTAGCCGGCAATAAAATTATCATTTAGCGAAGTTTGGCGTTCCATTCGGCAAAATTTGGAGTTCCATCCAACAAAATTATCATGATTCAGCGAAATTTGGGGTTTCTTTCGGCGAAATCATTTGGCAAAATTTGGAGAAGGACAAAATTATCATCATTCAGTGAAATTTGATGTTCCATTCGGCGAAATTATCATCATTATTCGCCAAAAATTGGAGTTCCATCCAACAAAATTATCATCATTCAATGAAATTTGGCGTTCCATTCGGCGAAATTATCATCGTTCAGCATAATTTGTACTACCACTCCACAAATTGAGAATTTTCGCCATCCTAAAAATTTAAGTTTGTGAGCCGCAAGCCGAAGAAAAATCACGATAGGCCCTCTTTTTATCTGTCACACAAAGTTATGTGAAACAACTGAATTACAGCGTCGCAGTTTCAACACTTTTATTCCCGTGGACGAAAGCTTTGCGCAACAAGCGTTAAATGCGAAGGCGAAGAAAATGCTCGAAATGGCAATAATAAAAACATGCCGCCTCTTTTGGAGAATTAGAGTAGCTGAAGGTGTCAGCTGTTGCCGAGATTTCGCGTAAAAGCGGACATTTATTGGAAGAGCCACAAGCAGCTTAGATCGATGATTAGTTGTGATACATTACCTCAACACCCCTCTCCACCCTTTTTTTTTCCTCTTCTCGCTCTTTCTGCGAACGAATAGTGATTTGAGGAGACTCGTTCGACATTGTTAAGCTGAGAGTAGTTTTAGGGAGTTTTGAAACTAATGCTCCCTCAATTCTAAGATTCAGTGAGATGGTATATAGAAGGGTTGATAGAACAGAAACTTACTGCTTCAGTCATTGTCTGGTGGAGTTAATTAGGATTTCGTAGACAGAGACAAAACTATTCTTGCGATAAATTTTTTATTTCTCCTTTCTCTGTGGTAAAGTAAAACCACCAGTAATTGACACTGCGCTATTAATTAACTACCAGTTTGTTGGCGCTCTCAGCTTCAGTGAGATGACATCTGCCTCCAGCTCAGTTACCCACTAATCCAGACTGACGAGTTCTAATAAGAACGAAACTGCAGTCTCTGGATGTGATAACTGGGCTGCTTGGTCACTTACTGCTCAAAAAGTTTAAACTTTTAAAGAAAAAAGAATAACAAGAGAAATTGTACAAAAAATTATAAAATGAAACAAAATTTGCCATAAGTATTTTTCATCTTATTTTTATTTGATCTTCTGGCGTCTGTGTTTCTCTTGCTAGTTTACTCTTGCTTTATAAGTGTTCAACTGCTAGTGTAATGTCAACAACTAGTGCATGTCAGCTACTGGTGTTTTTACCTTACACAGACAATACTAGAGTACTTCAATAAATTGGCTCCGTGCTCTAAAAGTTTGGCCAAGAAGTCGAACTGGTACTGCAATAACTTGAGATTTTTTCAATACTTTTTGATTCACGTAATCCTGATAAAACATACCATGTTCACATGTGCCCAATGCTCACATGTGCCCTCTACATCTGAATTATAACTTAATTTGAATCAACAAATGTAAAAAATCTGATTTTGGATGAAAAAAAAATTTTTTATAATAACTTAATAAGAAAACCTTTTGTTAACACTTGGAAAAAATTAACCATTTGGACTTTCCCCACTGAAGTTGGAAAGTTCATTATATTCCTATCTAGAAAAAAAAAAAAAAGAAGTTGAATAATTAGATAGTGGCAGTGCACATGGAAATTTAAGAGAGCTTCATTTGTTATTTTTAAAAAAATGCATTTTGAAATTTGAGGATTTAAAAATATTTTCAAAACCTTTTCTCAATTCATAAGTTAGTTTAAAAATGTCTTGTGTGAGGCATAATCTAATTAAAATGTAAGGTATAAAAACTATTTTAATCTATCTGAGAAAAAAAGGAAGAGAAAGAAGAAAACAAAAACGAAAATGAAAGGGGAAAAAAGTACTCATTAAGAAAACCTTCATTCTTTAAGTTGGAAAGGTTTTTTTTTTCTGACTTTTTGAGAAGCTCTAGTTTTATTGAAATACGAACGTAATGAAGATTAACATTTTTCGTCCTCTATAATTTACACAAACATTAAAGTCATTCAATGTAACTTTGAGGCATGCCGGTTAACTTAGTGCCACTTCAAATGTTTTAGTGTATATGACTTCAGAAGAAGAAAAAAAAGCAACTAGGAGGAAGGAGGCACAATGCTGCACTCATCTGGCAAAGTTATGAAATAAGTTTTCTGCTCTTAATTTCACATAAAAAAAAAGTTTGCAATGTTGTACGCAGCCAATTGCATCGTCCTATAGTTCTGTATTTACTGGTTGGAAACTATTTTCGAAGTTGCTGAAAGTGCTCTTCCAACATTGTAGGGTAAAAGTGGGAGAGACGCCATACTTTTTGTAGAAATTAGATTAAAAAAATCAAAATGCATTGTAAATCAACCCTGTATGTTTTGTTAAAAAGTTATACTATTATTAAGTACTAGTGATAACCGCACGACTTTGCCCGTAATAGAAAAACTAAAAAGTCTTTTGGTTCGCCTGTATATTTACAAATAATGTATGGTGAATTTTCTCGCCAATTGGCTTGTGCCCATGTTACGGTTCCACATTATGATAATTTCGTAATTTACTCGTCCATCTTATGACTTTTTTGTCCTTAAAATTGGAATAGAAAAAGAACCACATCGAATTTTCTAAAAATCGCTTCGAGGTGCACACCCCCATGCTACAAGCTAACTTTGTGCCAAATTTCATGAAAATCGGCCGAACGGTCTAGGCGCTATGCGCGTCACAGAGATCCTGACAGACAGAGATCCGGACAGAGAGACTTTTACTTTATTATTAGTAAAGATTGAAATTACCATTAACGAGCTTAAATAAAAAAGAAATAAAAAGTAACAAGAAGTCCTGTCTAGAACTAGACGAGCCTACTTTCCCGTATACCCATATTACTTTCTAGTACCTGATCAATATTCTCAAAAATAGCTAAAATCGCAAATTTTTTCAAACATATTTTTAAAATACTTTAAGCTGATTTCTAGGAATAAAATATTCCTCATTCATCTAAAAAAATTAAATGCGTAAAAAAAGCAGCAACTTTGAAACAAAGCAGTTAATACACTTTTTTCCATTAAAAAAATCTTTAACAGCTTTCAAAACGAAAAAATAATTATTAAAATTAATAAGCTCATTAAAATAAATAAATCATATCAAAAAAAAATCGTTTCTTTTTCCCCTGTTGCCAAAAACAATTTTTTAAATGAATTAATGCACTTACCAAAATAAATAAAAACAATAAAATGTCAACTTAAAGAAATGATTTTCATTGTCAAAAAAAAAAAAATCGTCTGCGCATATCTTTATGTAGAAACATAAATGACTTCGAGTTTATTCGCCGAAAACTGAATACCTAAATTAAAACTTTAGCGTAAAAATAAAAACAAGTCAGATCAACAATAATTATTTCACAGTCAAATCCATAGCTGCGGAGTCGGAGTCAATCTCACTTTGGGGTAAAGGAATCAGAGTCGAATATCTAAGAATCGGAGTCAGTCATTTGTCCTCCGTGTATAAATTTTTACCAAAGCTACGAAGTCAGAGTCGAAGTTGGGGAGTCGGAGTCCGATTAATTGTCGGGTATAGGTGTCGGCGTCGGAGTCAAGTGCCCCTAAATTCTCGGAGTCGAAGTCTGTAGTTTGGCGTCAAGAGCTATTTCTAACAAAATTTGTTTAAAAAAAATCCGCCTTCAAGTACGGAATCTACATTGACTTTCAGTTTCCCCGTAGACGCTAATGTTAAAGGATTTGAACTGTTCAAAATTGAACGGAAAATTGTTCAAATCAAAAAGATATTTTATATACAAGTTTTTCATCAAAAGCTTTTTCCTACAAAGTTTGTTTGAAGCAAATTCGCCTCACAGTTCAGAATTGCCTTGAATTTCCCCGTAGGCGCTAATGTTTTTTTTTTTTTGAACTGTTCAAAATTGAAAAAAAAATAGTTCAAATCAAAAAGTGAAATATGGGAATGAGGTGTCCTCGCTGAGATTTTTCGAACAAAAAAAAGTTTGTTCGAATCGGACTATTCATTCAAAAGTTATTAGGGGGGGGGGGGGCAGACAGACAGACCGACAGACCGACGGACCGACAGACATTTTTCCCCATCTCAATACCCTACTTTCAAATTTTTAATTTTTCAATATTTATTTAATTATTTTATTTATTTTGGACTTTTTTTGTTTTTTGCGATATTTTTAAGATGATTAAGCCTTCTTTCATGCTTTTTTCTTCTTTTTCTGACTTTTGCTGGGAAACTAGGCGAAAAATTGTAAGTTGGCAGCTGGTCATTTGTCACTTACGTGTAGGAGAGACGCCATATTGTGTGAGAGAGATGCGACATATTTTATTATTCCTTATTTTTTGAAATTTTTGCAGAGTATTTCCCTATTACAGTTATTACAATGACGTGCGTACTTTGTACATGGCTCATGCAGTCATTTCCTGCGAAGGAACATTTCATCCAGTCAGTTTTTTTTTCCTCAAATAATAATTTTCCCTGCATTCCGCGTACATAAGCAACTTGTTTTCGCTTCACTGTCGAGCAAGGTAGTTTTATGATCGGATAAGACTGCTGGAGCATCTTTGTAGGGATTACTTTGCTAATGAATGTTTGTCTGGAAGTTGATGGTTTCTGTGGAGACAGAGCTGGAGTAGCAGCACTTTCAAGAGGTATGTCAGGAGCAGCTACATCAGTTAAATCAGATATGGCAAAGAAATGATCTGGAATAGCCAAATGATTGAGTGGGAATATTCTACAAGCTTTAAAAGCTGATGTAGCATTTCCAACGGCATTCCATAAAGTTTTCGAGCTTCATTTTCGATATTTCTCCTTTTTTGTACTTTTTCAATAGCCAGAGTTAAGTTATATTCTATCTACTGCCCCCTAATTACCGTATGCTTCCTCGCGTATTTCCTTTGCTTTCTAAAAACAAAACAAAAAATAAATAAATAAACAAAACACCCTTTTATTTACACGTTTGAAAAGATTGGCATCTCTCCTCATTATGTGGGAAAGATGCCACATAGGTATAAAGTACATAAGTATTAACATATATTGCAAATGCAGTTGAAATAAGTTAATAACAAGTTAAATCAATTTACATTTAAAACTTACTGAAACCACAGCAACTCAAAATTTTCGTCGAAAAATGTTCGTACTAAAATAATCTTTTTGTCATAATCACATCCTCTCAAACGCAGTCAAACAAGAACTAGCACTCTAAGAAGGAAGTGTTTATGAGTGAATAAAAACAGTGAAAAATGCTTCATATCTTTCTTAATTCAGATTTCTGAAGGTGTTTCGTCTCTCCCACTTTTACCCTAGTATTCTGCGTACTATGATATACGATAAAAATCTTGTGATGTTGTGAAGTTATGATGGAGTGATTTTGAAATTAGAAATTTTATTTTTCTCTGCATTAAAATTACACTACTTTTATAAATTTACTTGTGTGGTACCCGCACGGCTTTGCCCGTAATAGAAAATTAGAAAGTCTTTTGGTTCGCCTGTATATTTACAAATAATGTATGGTGAATTTTCTCGCTAATTGGCTTGTGCCCATGTTACGGTTCCACGTTATGATAATTTCGTAATTTACTCGTTCATCTTATGATAATTTTGTTCTTAAAATTGGAATAGAAAAAGAACCACATTGAATTTTCGAAAAATCGCTTCGAGGTGCACACCCCCATGCCACAAACTAACTTTGTGCCAAGTTTCATGAAAATCGGCCGAACGGTATAGGCACTATGCGCATCACAGAGATCTTGACAGAGAGATACGGACAGAGAGAGATCCGGACTTTCAGCTTTAGTTTAGTAAAGATTATGCAGCCCATCTCTGATGTGGCTCAAAAATACCACAAATACAGTGAAACCTGTGTAAGTTGACCACTTGCGGTGTACTACTTTAGGGGTCAACTTAAACAGGTGGTCAACTTACAAAGGTTGATTTATATGATAAGGGCTAGTTCCGTGCCTGAAAAAAGCGGTCAACTCAGACAGGTGGTCAACTTACAAGGGTGGTCAGCTTCACAGGTTTCACTGTATCAGGATATCTTAAATCGTGGTCAATGCAGTGAAATCTCGTTACAACGAATGCCAATATAACGAAATATCCCTTTCAACGAAATGCATTTTAATGCTGATTTAATTTCCATTGCATAATTTGAATTCCAGTACAACGAAATTCCCGTTACAGCGAACAAAATATGCGGTCCTTTGAAGTTCGTTGTAACGGGATTTCACTTCAATTCATTTTAAATTGAGTTAATCATTATTATGTCTTAATTTTGGGTCAATATACAAAAGTTTAGGAGCTTCTTCTGATTAACACACGCATAAAAAAATAAGAAAGAAAGTAATATAAATGTTAAAATATTAATAGTTACCCTGATGATGGTAGCAATTATCGGTTGGATATTAATTTTGAAGGGCCAACTTTTTGACAGTAGGGTAAAGTAGCCATATTTCGAGCCCTTAAGCTTTTTGGGCTCTGATGTTACGATCAATTAATTCAAAAAAAAAAAATGTATATAACAGCACCAACTAAGCCTGCACATGATATTTTAGCTTAAATACATCAAAAGCAATTTGTTTTCAATTGAAAAAAAAAGTTTTAAAAAATGCACTTTTACCAGAATTGAAATATGGTTCCTATTTTCGTCCCCCCTCCAACACATCTTCTAAAAGAAGCAATATTGAGTTAAAAACCTGGTAATAAAAATAAATACGGATTAAGAATTGTATAAAAGAAAAACTTTACGAGTTGTGCATCATTTTACAAAATGGGGTCGTTTCCAAAATTTTAGAAGTATTTTTCTCTGAAAGAGCATGCTTAAAAACATAGAATCTGACCATTTTTTTTTAGTAATTTGTTTACGTTCAATATTTTTAAAAAATTACTTTAATCTGAACGCTTTTATTGTTTACGGCTTCTGCTGATGACATCACAAATGATGAAATGCCATTCAGTGTTGCCATTCACAGTGCAAAATATTTAACTGACATCTTTACTCACGTGTATTGGGAACGATATGGTTGATGGCGTAGAGCGCAATTTTAATTCGCTGCTTGATTATCATAACGAGGAAACGGAGTAGAAAGATGCGGCAATGTGCATCATTTGTGACGTCATAAAGACCACGCCTTGTTTGAAAAATCAGACGTTTTAAAAAATTAATTAAAATATAACTGTTGAGAGAAAAAAAAATATTTTCTGGGTCCATGTCTTTTTTTTTTTTTTTTTGCTCATTCTATCCATTTCAATGACTAAAAGTAATACTTTTGACTGAAGGAAACCACCCCATTCTTATTAACAAATGAGGCAGTGAGAAGCAAAGGGATGTAAGTGACAAAATTAAAAATTTGGAGTTTTGGAGATAACCAGTACAAATGGTAGGAGAACCTCTCCTTCGTTTTGGGGCAAGAAATAGTACTTGTAGTCCTAGTAGATGCTGCTGTATATCATGACTAGCATTCCCGTACCCGGCATTGCTCGGGTAATGGAATTAGCTGGGGTTAACAGTGCTTGGTGCACCTAGTTTCGAAAATCCCCTGTAATAATAATTACTTATCTTAAAATATAAAGATCTTCTGTGCGGACGTTTGTCACCATAAGGCTTTTAAACGGCTGGATCAATTTTGATCAAATTTTTTGTGTGCAAGCATGGTTTCGAAGCGCGATGGATCGAATCGGAAACGTTTTTGTTAATTAATTAATTAATTAATTTAAACATTGGGTGGTTATACCTCCCAAATGATTAATATTTATTTTAACCTATTGTTGAGCGAGAACTGAAATAAATATTTAACCTGTTGCCAAAGGACAATAAGAAAGCCAGTTCTGCTTTTTGTAATGAAATTTCCTACTGTGATATGTCAATTGAGAATAGATAAAACGTAGAGAGAGAATGAAGCCTTCCATTTCTTAAAAGCAACGATTTTAGGTCCCGTGATATATTTTAAAGTAAAGTACTGGAAGGTTCACGCAAAACGTGTGTTCTGTCGTCGTAGTTGAACCATGTCACCGGATCGGTGCTTTAGATTTTCCTAACCAAATGATCAGAAAGTACCGTCCGTACTTAGCAACATTTGTTTCTCAGCTGAAATCCATCTGAGTTTTGGCACCAATGTCAAGAATACGTTAAGGTTTATCTTAATCAGTACATTATTAAAGGAAAAGATGATAGAATTTAAAGACTAAACAAATTTTATTTTCGGCCAGATAAATTACAACAGGGTAGTTCTGTACACGAAAGATCAGTGCAATGGGAGATCTTTATCTTTGGTGGAAAGAACAAATTAGGCAATATATGAAGTTAAAAAAGTTTTCGATCAAAAGATCGGAGCGCTAATCGGTCGGAGTTGGCTTCGCTCACTGATCGGCTGGATTACAGTAACGTGGAGGCTTGGCGACTTTGGCTGTAAACAATAGACTTGTGTGATCATTTGCTTACATTTTAAAGCTACTGTTAATGTAATTTATTGTATATTTTGTTTATTTGGCGAATGATTTCCAATTGCAAAGAGTTGCTTTTCGTTTTTAAAGAGTTTTTAGTCATTTTAGTTGAAGAAAGCGTTTGTTTTACATCGTTATGTGGGGGTGGGGGGAGGGATGAGTGATTTTCGCTTATTCAGAGAATTGTTTTTACCTTTATCATTTTTTTAAACGATATCTTTTTTATTGTATTATTCTTTTTCATATGGGGGATGCTGCAACGGGATTTCCCGTTTGTTCTAGATGGGTAGTTAGTTTTTTACACTTAATATCTGAGGACGCTTTTTATCCTTTGAGTATGGCTGAAAGAACAAACCATCAAGTACGGGAGAAAAAATAGTTAATAAAACAACTGCTCAGTGGGCATTAGATAAATTAAGTTGTAATAAATATACGCATTCTGACACCAAGCAGCTTAAAACCTTTTCTTTTTACTTATTTTTTTCAACAAAACAGTTCAAACACTTGATAGTTTATTGAAATTTTTTTACTTTTCAATTTACAAAGTTTGAACAGAACAACGTCTGTCGGGTCCTCTAGTTACCTATAATTTTTCCTAATTTTGGGAGGATCCCGGGGTCCCTGGACTCCTTATATATGTGCTCTTGTCCTCAGGGGCGGCATTTCACCATTTCGTTTGGGAGGGCAAGTTTCGTAAATATATATAACCCCAAAGCGAAACCAAACCCACATTAGCTAACAAGAAGTTGTCATAAAATCTGTTTAGTATGAATAAAATTAGTGTTTAGTAACAATTAAAATTTTGATTCATTGGCTGAAAAGTTATCATACGAAACATCTCGCTACTAAAGTTTTTATACCTTTTGGAAAAGTTATAATGCATGATTTTTGGAATTCGGAAGAGCAGGGAATCGTGTTACTAATCTATCAGTGCCCAATGTCGTGCTGTTTCCCCAGTTCAGCTAAATGGAAAAGTTTTTTTTTCCCCTTTGTGCTTCGAAAATATTTCTCTAACCTCCTGAGACATACAAAAAATCTTTCCCTACTAGCTAAGCTGATTGTAATAGTTAAAAAATAATTGAAGTAACACAAAGTTATGTATGAAAACCCTTTTTATACCTTGCTATTCAAAATCACCCAGGCTACTTCAAAAACTGTGAGGGGCTTAAACTTTTCATCATTGAATAATCTAATCATGTCGGCGCTCTCATCTTCAATGAGATATCATCTGTCTCCAGCTCTGTTATTCACTATTCCAGACTGATGAGTCCATAACAAGGACGAAACTGCAGTCTCTGGATGTGAAAACCATTCTGTCGGTATATTGCTTGTAACTTTTCTTGCCTCATGCTAAAAATTTTACTCACAGTTGAAACATTTTATTTTTCGTTTTCAAAATCCAATCCAAATAACCATAATCCCAGCCAACCATACAAAAAAATAATTATCATCAAATCTTGTGTTAATTTCATTCGAAACTGAATCTATTACGTCATACAAAATATTCAAAAATAAATGTTTGACTTCACATCATCATGTGGAT
The DNA here is from genome assembly GCF_026930045.1 of Uloborus diversus. NCBI lineage: Eukaryota > Metazoa > Arthropoda > Arachnida > Araneae > Uloboridae > Uloborus > Uloborus diversus. The sequence continues at coordinate 138,769,451 of NC_072737.1, forward strand.
TTTTGTCACTTTTTTTGCGCCTCTTTAACACATAGACTGCTAGGGACGAGATAACTCGTCCTCCAGAATTATGCTGTCTGCACTAGGGACGAGATAACTCGTCCTCCAGCCAACATGTTGCTATATTTTTTCAGCGGGTTCCATTGACTTTCCTGGCTGTTCTGCCGCGCATAGACGAACATTTAGACAAGGTTCAAGAAGAAGTTCCGTCTGGGTCTAGTCTTATATAGGCTGTCGACGACGTAGTCAATGTGTTAAAATTGGCTCGGAGGATTTTTTTTTTTTTTTTTTGAAAAATTTCACGATTAATTGAAATATATATCTATAAAAAACCTATTTTCAGTTTCAATTGTAGATTGAACTGTGGTTTGAATAGTCGAGTAGCGGATTGAAGATATAGATTTTGATAGAGTAAAGCATTTTTCAAAAACCTTTTCCCGATGCAAACAAATTAAATAAAAGTTCAAACGAAGTCATACATGCTAAAGGGCTTGAACTTTTTCACCATTTAAAGAATCGTTTTGCAATAATTCTTCCTGCCGTCAAATCACTGCTTTGAAGTTATAGAGAAATATTTTTATCGTTTTAACACTTGAAGATTATCTTGTGTCACTCCGCGATAGTATAATTATAGAGCCCCCTGAAAGGTATTTGGTTGATATGTCATTTTTATTCAATAATCACATTCATTTTTCAAAAGTTTCTATGAAAGCATTATAATGTATTGAGCAGCCTAAACGTGTTTCTAGCAGGAGAAAGCGATGAAAACTCATTAAATAAATATACACTTAAAAAATGAACGTAAAAGTAAATGTAAAATATCAAGGAATTTTCTTGTGAAAACCATGTAGCCACACCACTTTTCACGAGCCTCTCATATTGGACATACCATCGTTACACTGGGTACAAAAGTGTGAAACATTTAGCCTATATGAGGCAATGTCTTCTTCGGTTAAAATTAACCATGGTTCTCTATCAGTTTTCTATGTTCTGAAAAAGCGAAAAATACTTCATGAATTTCTAAGTCATCATCCAAATAACGAAAAACACTTTTTCTAGTCTGAGAATGTGATGAGTTTCATCAAATAGTTGTTGGGAACCAGCGAGATTTCCTTTAATGAACATTGATTTCCGACTTACATAAATTGAATTCACCCATTTTCTATCATTCTGCTTAAAAAATTTGGGGGTGCGACCGTCACTCTTTCGTTTCAATAACTTATCTACAAGAATTTGATTAGAATATATCTGAATATTTTTTACATTACCTTTAAAACTAAACATCAAAAAGCTTTTCAATATTTCAAAAATAATTACTATGGAAAACACTTGAACATTGTATGTACCTAGAAAACCAAAAAGTAAAAGAAGCACCTTTTGTGTTTTACAAAACTTCTCTGAACAGTACCCTTTTATCTGAAAGCGCACTGCCCCTTTTTTGGTCTTTGGGAAACATTGGTTCCTTCAGGGCATTTTTTCTGAAACTGAAATCAATTTTTGGCTATAGTGCTTATAAAAGGGTTACGGAGCTCTTCCACGAAAATTTCAAAATGTGAAATTTTAGGCTATCTTTAGTGACTTTAAGGGAACGGCGAAGGTTCGAAGAATTTGGCTGGCAATTTTTCGATATTTAAATCTGAAAAACACAATTGAGGGCCTTGATGCAAGAACCAAGAACTAAGTAAGTTCAGACTCACTCATTTTTGGTAAGACCAACAAACAACATCAGTGTCCGGTAAAAGTCTAATATCTTTCCCACATTATTTACTAGTAAGCAGAGGTCTGATCTTACATTTGGTTCCCGTTGTAGCACCAATTGAAACTTCTATAGAATCGGCCACACGCAAAAATGAATTAAAAAAAAAAAAGGTTTTTACTGAACTGGTTCTGGCATCTAAGTCCTCAATCGTAGACTTAAGGCTAGTATCGTTGGTGACTTTTAGACAACAGAGGGACCTCATATCTGAAATACCTTAGGTATTACAACCGAAGACTAATTTATCAAAAGGGCACATATCCATTTTCCAAAAATGTTCAGGAGGTGAGAAAAACGAATTAAGGTAAGAGCAAAATAGTTTTATCAACTTCTCTGGGTACACAATTGAGCACAAACGCACAGCAAATCAAAGGGCCAGAGTAAGAAATGTTTTTGTTAAAAAAAAAAAAAACAAAGAGATATCGCCATCTTAATTTTGGATATGTGCCCTTTTGAACGAAAACCTGAATGTTGAAAATTCCAATTTCAATAAAACCCTAATGTATTTCACATTCTCATATTCTCTTATCGAAGTACACGAACCTGAAAGTAGTGGATTAAAATTTGAGGATTTTGGACATGTGTTCCATTGGATCTAAAGTCTAAAGGTTGCCGAAAACATATTCCTGTAGGAGGGAGGACTTCACCAAGAAATATTATTACACGTTATGAGAATTCTCTGTAATATTTCTTTTCCGCTTTCTATGAACAATAATATGTCATCAAATTCTTCTTTTAGAATTTAAGTGGCATGTGTAATTTTTGAATTTTGAAGCGCTTAAATAATGGAATATCGAGTCTAGAACTAAGAAAGGCAAGAACTTCTTTAAAGACACTCTGCAGTACGATTTCAAGTGCATGATGATAGCAATACAAATGCAATATATCACCGTTCAGCTTTTGCTCTAAAAAATTACATGCACAATTTATACGGCTGGTATTGTAAGCCGCTGTATAAAACACTACAGCTTAAACAGTTAGCAATAAAAAGCAATCATCTAAGATATCACATACACACACATATACAACTGAAGAAATATCTCAAAAATTCTGAGTAGATGTTCAACATTGGAACCTGAAGCTATCATGGTAAGCCTATCGGCGTTTTTTTCCAGTTACATCTGGATGTAGCTTTGTATCCCAGGGAATAACTAAAAAATCGAAATTTAAATTCATGAAATCTGATTTTATCTCTCGAAGATTTTCTCTTGCTCTCTTAACGGATGTACGATTGATCATAAGGTTATTTGGATTTAAATTTACTGCATCTACATAGGCTGTTAAAAGATGAGTAGTAAATAAATTGTCTAACATTAATGAAATGCGAGCAGATCTCAATAGTTGTCAAGCCTTTTTGAGTTGTGGTAAACCAGATATAGAAAAAAGGTTCAACAGGTTAGGATGGATACCCATTTCGGTTTCTAAATCTTGTGAATTGCAAGAGGAATTTGATGATAATAAAGGACTATGTACTGAAATAGAACACAGTTTAAAGTATAGATTTTTACATTATTCCATCTGGATTTTTTTTTTTAATTTATATTTTAGATATGAAAAATATAGTTTATTTTTATGGTAGGTAATCGAGGATTTTTCAAAATTTAAATTATAAGAATGCATAAACATTTAAGTATGAATCTAAAGAACAGCGAATTAAAATATAATTGTCATTACTTATATTTATAGCATGGAAACCTAGTGACCCTATTTGCCACACCTATTACATACACAGAAAATTTTCTAAATCAACACCCCCAAAGCCTGGAAAAGGCAATTTGTTGTTGTCAAAAATCATTCATTAATGGCCTAGGCCATTCATTAATGGTCTTTAGAATCCCTTGTGTCCATCTTGGTGGAAAGAAATGTTCCCCTGCCGCTTGGTTTGAAACGAGCGCGAATAGCGGTATGCCTGTCCCAAGGCCATTGATGTACATGTACACTATGTAATGTGTAAAATTTTACAGAATGAAAGTGAGAAAATGGTAGGTCTGGAAGTAGCAACATCTATTGAGGTTCAAAATTACTTTAAATATGAAACCTAGGAATATTTTTACATAAAAATGAGAAAATCCGCAATTTTTTCTTCAAAACTCAAAAAAGGGGGCCCTAGGGGCATTTGTTAATATTCATGGATTGACTTAAAATTTTGCATGGATCATTTATTTGTATAATGGAACAAATTGAGGGGGCGTCGTGTAGAATATCTACAACTTCAAAAATAAGGACCACCCTAATATATCTTATATCTTTAAACGAGCAATTCTTGTGGGTATATATATATTTTTTATCTCGGAAACGGCTCAAACGATTTGGATGAAATTTTGGATATAATTGTAGTTTTGCATTCTAAGTTCATCTACATCAGTGTTTTTTCTGTAAAAACGCGATTTTTTTACAAAAAACAGTTTTTTAATATAAAGTCAAATTGAGTTATGCCTTGAAGTAAACTGTGAGTTGACGCATCAGGCAGACAATTTGCAACCATAACAATGAAAATTTGTCTCTTCTCGCTTTGAAATTTTATACTTGCTTAGGGTTGCCAGGCTTGGCTGATATTGGCCACTTTGGCTAATTTCAAACACACTTGACTGAAAACAAATTCAAAAGCATTATGTAAGTCGATGTAAGGCTTTTTTTCTTTTTTAAGTGAAACTATTGCTTGACCATCCTATTTTATTTTATTTATTTATTTTCTTTTTACACTTCAAATAGTTTAACATGTTTTTTAAATCACGCATCTAAATTTTATTTCGAAGAAGTGTATGTCTTGAAATTGTTTATGTTTTGTTAAGACAGTTGTTATCATTTGTTGGAATGGTTTGTGGATCATCAGTTTTGATGGATATCATGCTGTATGTAGCATTTTCTGGCGTAAAAACTAAAAGTACTTATTCAAAAAGAAAATCACGATTGGGATAAAATCGTGAAACGCATCATAGTATGAAAGGAAGTAATCGGTTAAAAATCGATTTCACCATAGCAAAACTAAGGTCAAAATATTTTAATTACTGACAAGAAAATTGTATAGTGGAAACAAACGTAACAGATAGTTTAAAGCAAAATGTTGATTTAATTACATTCAGAATCTTCTTTGTTTGGTGCTTTATGGTACTTTAGTGTTATAAGAAGGTCGAGTACATAATATTTCGTTAACGTGAAGCTTTTCAAGTATATTTGGAAACGTATTGAACCTTAAAAAAACACAATTTGACAAAAAATATTTCTTTTAAAGCCGAGCGAGGCTCGGTCGTCCAGGTACTATATATATAATATATATATATATATATATATATATATATATATATATATATATATATATATATATATATATATATATATATATATATATATATATATATATATATATAATAATATGAGCGCAAAATCATTATGTGCTTCGAATACGCTGTACTGAAAAATCTTTACTCAATCTATTTAATTGTAATGTAAAATATGCTCATGTTATCAACTTGGAATCTAACATTATGCGTTAAAAATACTGTGTGAAAAATAAAATGAGAAAGAAAGAAAGAAAGACACGTAAATAGCAGTCGTACTATACTGTTAGTTTGCTTCTTCCTCAGCCTGCTCCATTTTTATAAACATGTCAAATGTTTGCACAATATAAAAAAACTGACGCTTATTATTTTGCAGTGAAGTTATTGCAATAATTAAAATTCTTACATAATTAAAAACTGAGCGTATGTATCTATGTATGTACCTATGTATCTATGTATCCATGTCTAAGTTTCTTCTCCCGAACGACAGTAAAATGACCATTGAACCAGGTATCGATGGATTCGTTACCTTCCTGTCTTGGGATTGCAATACCGGTATACCGAATACCGGTATTT